>NC_069500.1:406865343-407165343 GCF_027579735.1 Bombina bombina
AGGATTGGAAAAAGGATTATCTGCAAGTTCCCTGAAGGGACAGATTTCTGCCTTGTCTGTGTTACTTCACAAAAAGCTGGCCGCTGTGCCAGATGTTCAAGCCTTTGTTCAGGCTCTGGTTAGAATTAAGCCTGTTTACAAACCTTTGACTCCTCCTTGGAGTCTCAATTTAGTTCTTTCAGTTCTTCAGGGGGTTCCGTTTGAACCCTTGCATTCCGTTGATATTAAGTTATTATCTTGGAAAGTTTTGTTTTTTAGTTGCAATTTCTTCTACTAGAAGAGTTTCAGAATTATCTGCTCTGCAGTGTTCTCCTCCTTATCTGGTGTTCCATGCAGATAAGGTGGTTTTACGTACTAAACCTGGTTTTCTTCCAAAAGTTGTTTCTAACAAAAACATTAACCAGGAGATTATCGTACCTTCTCTGTGTCCGAAACCAGTTTCAAAGAAGGAACGTTTGTTGCACAATTTGGATGTTGTTCGCGCTCTAAAATTCTATTTAGATGCTACAAAGGATTTTAGACAAACATCTTCCTTGTTTGTTGTTTATTCCGGTAAAAGGAGAGGTCAAAAAGCAACTTCTACCTCTCTCTCTTTTTGGATTAAAAGCATCATCAGATTGGCTTACGAGACTGCCGGACGGCAGCCTCCCGAAAGAATCACAGCTCATTCCACTAGGGCTGTGGCTTCCACATGGGCCTTCAAGAACGAGGCTTCTGTTGATCAGATATGTAGGGCAGCGACTTGGTCTTCACTGCACACTTTTACCAAATTTTACAAGTTTGATACTTTTGCTTCTTCGGAGGCTATTTTTGGGAGAAAGGTTTTGCAAGCCGTGGTGCCTTCCATTTAGGTGACCTGATTTGCTCCCTCCCTTCATCCGTGTCCTAAAGCTTTGGTATTGGTTCCCACAAGTAAGGATGACGCCGTGGACCGGACACACCTATGTTGGAGAAAACAGAATTTATGTTTACCTGATAAATTACTTTCTCCAACGGTGTGTCCGGTCCACGGCCCGCCCTGGTTTTTTTAATCAGGTCTGATTATTTATTTTCTTTAACTACAGTCACCACGGTACCATATGGTTTCTCCTATGCAAATATTCCTCCTTAACGTCGGTCGAATGACTGGGGTAGGCGGAGCCTAGGAGGGATCATGTGACCAGCTTTGCTGGGCTCTTTGCCATTTCCTGTTGGGGAAGAGAATATCCCACAAGTAAGGATGACGCCGTGGACCGGACACACCGTTGGAGAAAGTAATTTATCAGGTAAACATAAATTCTGTTTTTTATTATAGGTTTTTATTTAGAGGTGTTGGTGCTGTGGACGGTGGGGATTTTGCTATTTATTGGGACTGTACATTAGGGTTCCGATACAGGGCTGAGTATTTTTAGAGAATTTTACATTTGCGGCTAATAGTTGGTGCGCAACATGTTTTTCACCGGATGTTTTGATATGACGCCCATAAAGGGCGGGGTTTACTTTTGCGCGCAAAAAGAAAGCCGTGCAGTTATCTTTTACAGAGTTCCGATATCAGATGTTCTGTAAGCCTCCTTGTAGTGCGACTGCATAATTATCAGCTGTTTGCAGGGACCGCATGTTTTACAAGAATAGGCAAGCGGTCTTATGTGTCTGAAGTACGGTGGATGTTCTTTTCGATCCTGGTGTTCAGTGGGGGCAGTTAGGCGCCTCAGCAGGGCTGTTGAGGCGTAGAGGTGTCCTTTTTCTTCTGTTATGTGATCAGTCCACGGGTCATCATTACTTCTGGGATATAACTCCTCCCCAACAGGAAATGCAAGAGGATTCACCCAGCAGAGCTGCATATAGCTCCTCCCCTCTACGTCACTCCCAGTCATTCTCTTGCACCCAGCAACTAGATAGGATGTGTGAGAGGACTATGGTGATTATACTTAGTTTTTATAACTTCAATCAAAAGTTTGTTATTTTACAATAGCACCGGAGCGTGTTATTGCCTCTCTGGCAGAGTTTGAAGAAGAATCTACCAGAGTTTTTACTATGATTTTAACCGGAGTAGTTAAGATCATATTGCTGTTTCTCGGCCATCTGAGGGAGGTAAAAGCTTCAGATCAGGGGACAGCGGGCAGATGAATCTGCATTGAGGTATGTAGCAGTTTTTATTTTCTGAATGGAATTGATGAGAAAATCCTGCCATACCGTTATAATGACATGTATGTATACTCTACACTTCAGTATTCTGGGGATGGTATTTCACCGGAATTACTCTGTTAAAAGTACATTAAACCTTTTAATAGGTATTTATTATGTTAAACGTTTTTGCTGGAATGTAGAATCGTTTGCATTTTCTGAGGTACTGAGTGAATAAATATTTGGGCATTATTTTTCCACTTGGCAGTTGCTTGTTTTAATTGTGACAGTTTCGTTTCTCTCTCACTGCTGTGTGTGAGGGGGAGGGGCCGTTTTTGGCGCTCTTTGCTACGCATCAAAAAATTCCAGTCAGTTACTCTTGTATTTCCTGCATGATCCGGTTCATCTCTAACAGATCTCAGGGGTCTTCAAACTTCTTTGGAGGGAGGTAGATTCTCTCAGCAGAGCTGTGAGACTTATATATTGACTGTGATTAAAAACGTTGCTCTGTAATTTTTATGTTTCAAATTTAATTATTGTTACTTTACTAATGGGAACAAACCTTTGCTAAAAGTTGTGTTGTTTTTAAGGATTGATGCTATAACTGTCTTTCAGTTCATTATTTCAACTGTCATTTAATCGTTTAGTGCTCTTTGAGGCACAGTACGTTTTTGTTAAATAAGATTGTAACCAAGTTGCAAGTTTATTGCTAGTGTGTTAAACATGTCTGATTCAGAGGAAGATATCTGTGTCATTTGTTCCAATGCCAAGGTGGAGCCCAATAGAAATTTATGTACTAACTGTATTGATGCTACTTTAAATAAAAGCCAATCTGTACAAATTGAACAAATTTCACCAAACAGCGAGGGGAGAGTTATGCCGACTAACTCGCCTCACGTGTCAGTACCTGCATCTCCCGCCCAGGAGGTGCGTGATATTATGGCGCCTAGTACATCTGGGCGGCCATTACAGATAACATTACAAGATATGGCTACTGTTATGACTGAAGTTTTGGCTAAATTACCAGAACTAAGAGGCAAGCGTGATCACTCTGGGGTGAGAACAGAGTGCGCTGATAATACTAGGGCCATGTCTGATACTGCGTCACAGCTTGCAGAACATGAGGACGGAGAGCTTCATTCTGTGGGTGATGGTTCTGATCCAAACAGATTGGATTCAGATATTTCAAATTTTAAATTTAAATTGGAGAACCTCCGTGTATTACTAGGGGAGGTTTTAGCGGCTCTTAATGATTGTAACACTGTTGCAATACCAGAAAAATTGTGTAGGTTGGATAAATACTTTGCGGTACCGGCGAGTACTGACGTTTTTCCTATACCTAAGAGACTAACTGAAATTGTTACTAAGGAGTGGGATAGACCCGGTGTGCCGTTCTCACCCCCTCCAATATTTAGAAAGATGTTTCCAATAGACGCCACCACACGGGACTTATGGCAAACGGTCCCTAAGGTGGAGGGAGCAGTTTCTACTTTAGCTAAGCGTACCACTATCCCGGTGGAGGATAGCTGTGCTTTTTCAGATCCAATGGATAAAAAATTAGAGGGTTACCTTAAGAAAATGTTTGTTCAACAAGGTTTTATATTGCAACCCCTTGCATGCATCGCGCCGATTACGGCTGCGGCAGCATTTTGGATTGAGTCTCTGGAAGAGAACCTTAGTTCAGCTACGCTGGACGACATTACGGACAGGCTTAGAGTCCTTAAACTAGCTAATTCATTCATTTCGGAGGCCGTAGTACATTTAACCAAACTTACGGCTAAGAACTCAGGATTCGCCATTCAGGCACGTAGGGCGCTGTGGCTAAAATCCTGGTCAGCTGATGTAACTTCTAAGTCCAAATTACTTAATATACCTTTCAAGGGGCAAACTTTATTTGGGCCCGGTTTGAAAGAAATTATCGCTGACATTACAGGAGGTAAGGGCCACGCCCTGCCTCAAGACAAAGCCAAAGCTAAGGCTAGACAGTCTAATTTTCGTCCCTTTCGGAATTTCAAAGCAGGAGCAGCATCAACTTCCACTGCACCAAAACAGGAAGGAGCTGTTGCTCGTTACAGACAAGGCTGGAAAACCTAACCAGTCCTGGAACAAGGGCAAGCAGGCCAGGAAACCTGCTGCTGCCCCAAAGACAGCATGAACCGAGGGCCCCCGATCCGGGACCGGATCTAGTGGGGGGCAGACTCTCTCTCTTCGCCCAGGCCTGGGCAAGAGATGTTCAGGATCCCTGGGCGCTAGAGATCATATCTCAGGGATACCTTCTAGACTTCAAATTCTCTCCCCCAAGAGGGAGATTTCATCTGTCAAGGTTGTCAACAAACCAGATAAAGAAAGAAGCGTTTCTACGCTGTGTACAAGATCTGTTATTAATGGGAGTGATCCATCCGGTTCCGCGGTCGGAACAAGGACAAGGGTTTTACTCAAACCTGTTTGTGGTTCCCAAAAAAGAGGGAACTTTCAGGCCAATCTTGGATTTAAAGATCCTAAACAAATTCCTAAGAGTTCCATCGTTCAAAATGGAAACTATTCGGACAATCTTACCCATGATCCAAAAGGGTCAGTACATGACCACAGTGGATTTAAAGGATGCTTACCTTCACATACCGATTCACAAAGATCATTACCGGTATCTAAGGTTTGCCTTCTTAGACAGGCATTACCAGTTTGTAGCTCTTCCATTCGGATTGGCTACGGCTCCAAGAATCTTCACAAAGGTTCTGGGTGCCCTTCTGGCGGTACTAAGACCGCGAGGAATTTCGGTAGCTCCGTACCTAGACGACATTCTGATACAAGCTTCAAGCTTTCAAACTGCCAAGTCTCATACAGAGTTAGTTCTGGCATTTCTAAGGTCGCATGGATGGAAAGTGAACGAAAAGAAGAGTTCTCTTTTTCCTCTCACAAGAGTTCCATTCTTGGGGACTCTTATAGATTCTGTAGAAATGAAGATTTATCTGACAGAAGACAGATTAACAAAGCTTCTAAATGCATGCCGTGTCCTTCATTCCATTCAACTCCCGTCAGTAGCTCAATGCATGGAGGTGATCGGCTTAATGGTAGCAGCAATGGACATAGTACCCTTTGCACGTCTACATCTCAGACCGCTGCAATTGTGCATGCTGAGTCAGTGGAATGGGGATTACTCAGACTTGTCCCCTACTCTGAATCTGGATCAAGAGACCAGAAACTCTCTTCTATGGTGGCTTTCTCGGCCACATCTGTCCAGGGGGATGCCATTCAGCAGGCCGGACTGGACAATTGTAACAACAGACGCCAGCCTACTAGGTTGGGGCGCTGTCTGGAATTCTCTGAAGGCTCAGGGACAATGGAATCAGGAGGAAAGTCTCCTGCCAATAAACATTCTGGAATTAAGAGCAGTTCTCCATGCCCTTCTGGCTTGGCCCCAGTTAAAAACTCGGGGGTTCATCAGGTTTCAGTCGGACAACATCACGACTGTAGCTTACATCAACCATCAAGGAGGGACAAGAAGCTCCCTAGCAATGATGGAAGTATCAAAGATAATTCGCTGGGCAGAGTCTCACTCTTGCCACCTGTCAGCAATCCACATCCCGGGAGTGGAGAACTGGGAGGCGGATTTCTTGAGTCGCCAGACTTTTCATCCGGGGGAGTGGGAACTTCATCCGGAGGTCTTTGCCCAAATACTTCGACGTTGGGGCAAACCAGAGATAGATCTCATGGCGTCTCGCCAGAACGCCAAACTTCCTCGCTACGGGTCCAGATCCAGGGATCCGGGAGCGGTTCTGATAGATGCCTTGACAGCACCTTGGAACTTCGGGATGGCTTATGTGTTTCCACCCTTCCCGCTGCTTCCTCGATTGATTGCCAAAATCAAACAGGAGAGAGCATCAGTGATTCTAATAGCGCCTGCATGGCCACGCAGGACTTGGTATGCAGATCTAGTGGACATGTCATCCTGTCCGCCTTGGTCTCTACCTCTAAGACAGGACCTTCTGATACAGGGTCCATTCAAACATCAAAATCTAACTTCTCTGAAGCTGACTGCTTGGAAATTGAACGCTTGATTTTATCAAAACGTGGTTTTTCTGAGTCGGTTATTGATACCCTGATACAGGCTAGGAAGCCTGTTACCAGAAGGATTTACCATAAGATATGGCGTAAATACCTATACTGGTGCGAATCCAAAGGTTACTCCTGGAGTAAGGTTAGGATTCCTAGGATATTGTCCTTTCTACAAGAAGGTTTAGAAAAGGGTTTATCGGCTAGCTCATTAAAGGGACAGATCTCAGCTCTGTCCATCTTGTTACACAGGCGTCTGTCAGAAAATCCAGACGTCCAGGCCTTTTGTCAGGCTTTAGCTAGGATCAAGCCTGTGTTTAAAACTGTTGCTCCGCCATGGAGTTTAAACTTAGTTCTTAACGTTTTACAGGGTGTTCCGTTTGAACCCCTTCATTCCATTGATATAAAATTGTTATCTTGGAAAGTTCTGTTTTTAATGGCTATTTCCTCGGCTCGAAGAGTCTCTGAGTTATCAGCCTTACATTGTGATTCTCCTTATCTGATTTTTCACTCAGACAAGGTAGTTCTGCGTACTAAACCTGGGTTCTTACCTAAGGTAGTCACTAACAGGAATATCAATCAAGAGATTGTTGTTCCATCCTTGTGTCCAAATCCTTCTTCAAAGAAGGAACGTCTTCTACACAATCTGGATGTAGTTCGTGCCCTCAAGTTCTACTTGCAGGCAACTAAGGATTTTCGACAAACGTCTTCCCTGTTTGTCGTGTATTCTGGTCAGAGGAGAGGTCATAAGGCTTCGGCTACCTCTCTCTCCTTCTGGCTTCGTAGCATAATTCGTTTAGCCTATGAGACTGCTGGACAGCAGCCTCCTGAAAGAATTACAGCTCATTCTACTAGAGCTGTGGCTTCCACTTGGGCCTTTAAGAATGAGGCCTCTGTTGAACAGATTTGCAAGGCTGCAACTTGGTCTTCGCTTCATACTTTTTCCAAATTTTACAAATTTGACACTTTTGCTTCTTCGGAGGCTATTTTTGGGAGAAAGGTTCTTCAGGCAGTGGTTCCTTCTGTATAATGAGCCTGCCTATCCCTCCCGTCATCCGTGTACTTTTGCTTTGGTATTGGTATCCCAGAAGTAATGATGACCCGTGGACTGATCACACATAACAGAAGAAAACATAATTTATGCTTACCTGATAAATTCCTTTCTTCTGTTGTGTGATCAGTCCACGGCCCGCCCTGTTTTAAGGCAGGTAAATATCTTTTAAATTATACTCCAGTCACCACTTCACCCTTGGTTCTCCTTTCTCGTTGATTCTTGGTCGAATGACTGGGAGTGACGTAGAGGGGAGGAGCTATATGCAGCTCTGCTGGGTGAATCCTCTTGCATTTCCTGTTGGGGAGGAGTTATATCCCAGAAGTAATGATGACCCGTGGACTGATCACACAACAGAAGAAAGGAATTTATCAGGTAAGCATAAATTATGTTTTTTTGTTATTTTGCATTATATAAGATATTCTGTCTAGAGCAGTTAAAATGTTAGCTTTTTAAATTTTAAAGGCACAGTACACTCTGTTTCAGTAGTTTTTCTATCTGTTTGCATTTTTGTGCTGTTATTATAGACTTTTCTTATTCAAAAATTTTCAGTTTATTTATTTAAATTTTTTTAACATGGAAGATCTTCAGAATGTTACATGTTCCATGTGTTTGAATGCCAATGTGGAACCTCCTGTTACTTTTTGTCCCTCATGCGTTGAGAGAGCTTTACATTTTAGAGAGCAGATTTTCTTTGATAAAAAATTGCCCAAAGCGGATGTTTCTCAGGGTTCTAATGATGAGATGCAGAGTATGCCGTAGCTTTCTCCCCAATCGTCACAGCCCTTAACGCCCGCTCAAGCGGAGCCAGGTACCTCTGCAGTTTCTGCTGCAATTACATTAAAGGACATAGCGGCTGTTATGTCATCTACCCTTTCTGATGCGTTATCTGCCTTTCCCGTATTTCAAGGCAAACGCAAGAGGAAGGAAAACCACATGGTCAGTGCATCTTCTGATGCCTTGATGGCGATCTCAGATGTACCCTCTCAGGGTTCTGAATTGGAGGGTATGGAGGTCCTTTCCGAATGGGAATTTTCTGATTCAGGTAATGCTTTACCGCTAACAGATTCAGAGGTGGTTTCTTTCAGGTTCAAACTTGAACACCTCCGTTTATTATTGAGGGAGGTTTTGGTGACTCTGGACGACTGTGATTCAATAGTGGTTCCCTTAGAGAAATTGAGTAAGCTAGACAGATACCTAGAAGTCCCTTCTTATTCTGATGTTTTTCCAGTTCCCAAGAGAACCTCAGAGATTATTGCCAAGGAATGGGAGAGACCAGGTATTCCCTTCTCTCCTCCCGCTTTTAAAAAGATGTATCCTATAGCGAACACTATTAGGGACTCTTGGCAGTCGATCCCTAAGGTAGAGGGTGCTATTTCTAATTTGGCTAAAAGAATTGCTATTCCTATTGAGGATAGTTGTGCCTTCAAAGACCCTATGGAGAAGAAGTTAGAGGGTCTTCTTAAGACCTATGTTCACCAGGGGTTACTGTTACAACCAGCGGCTTGCATTGTTACAGTTACTAGCGCAGTTGCTTATTGGTTTGATGCTTTAGAAGAGTCTCTTAAGATTGAGACTTCTTTGGAGGAGATACAAGATCGTATTAAAGCTCTTAAATTAGCTAATTCATTTATTACGGATGCTTCCTTACAAATTACTAAATTGGCAGCTAAGAGTTCGGGGTTTTCCATCTTAGCATGCAGAGCTTTCTTTATGGTTGAAGTCTTGGTCTGCGGATGTGTCATCCAAGTCTAAACTTCTGGCTATACATTACAAAGGAAAGACCCTGTTTGGTCCTGATTTGAAAGAAATTATTTCTGACATCACGGGAGGTAAGGGTCATCTTCTCCCTCAGGATAAAAGATCCAAACAGAGAGGTCGATAGAGTAATTTTCGTTCCTTTCAAAATTTCAAGGGAACTCCCTCTTCCTCTCAGCAGCAAGGCAACTATCCACAAACCAAGTCTACCTGGAGACCCAATCAGTCTTGGAACAAGGGTAAACAATCCAAGAAGCCTGCTGCTGCTCCCAAGTCAGCATGAAGGGTTGGCCCCTGATCCGGGACCGGATCTAGTAGGGGGCAGACTTTCTTTCTTCATCCAGGCTTGGATAAGAGACGTTCAGGATCCCTGGGCTATAGAGATAGTGTGTCAGGGATACAAACTGGAGTTCAGAAATTCTTCCCCCAGAGGAAGGTTTCTTCTTTCAAGATTATCTGTAGACCAGATAAAAAGAGAGGCGTTCTTGCATTGTGTAAGAGACCTCTCCTTCATGGGAGTAATCTGTCCCGTTCCAATTCAGGAATAGGGACAAGGGTTTTATTCAAATCTGTTTGTAGTTCCCAAAAAAGAGGGTACTTTCAGACCTATTTTAGACCTCAAGTGTCTAAACAAGTTTCTCAGGGTTCCATCTTTCAAGATGGAAACTATTCGTACTATTCTTCCATTGGTCCAGGAAAGTCAATTCATGACTACAGTGGATCTAAAGGATGCATATCTTCATGTTCCTATCCACAGAAATCATCACAAGTTCCTGAGGTTTGCCTTTCTGGACAAACATTTTCAGTTTGTAGCTCTCCCTTTCGGTCTGGCCACGGCACCCAGAATTTTCACAAAGGTTTTGGGGTCTCTTCTGGCGGTTCTAAGACCACGGGGCATTGCGGTGGCACCTTATCTGGACGATATTCTGATCCAGGCGTCATCTTATCATCTAGCAAGACATCATGTTAGCCTTCCTGAGATCTCACGGGTGGAAGATAAATCTGGAAAAGAGTTTGTTAATTCCTTAGACAAGGGTTCCTTTTCTGGGTACTCTAATCGACTCTATGTCAATGAAAATTTTTCTGACTGAGGTCAGAAAGTAAAAAATACTGAATACATGTCGAGCCCTTCTGTCCAATCTTCGGCCGTCAGTGGCTCAGTGCATGGAGGTAATCGGATTAATGGTGGCAGCAATGGACATCGTACCGTTTGCACTTTTTCATCTCAGGCCTCTGCAACTAAGCCGGCAATGGAATGGAGATTATACAGATTTGTCTCCTCGAATAACACTAGATCAGGAGACAAGGGACACTCCTGTGGTGGTTGTCGCTGGATCATCTATCCCAGGGGACATGCTTTCGCAGAGCCGCATGGGTGATTGTGACAACGGATGCCAGCCTGTTAGGATGGGGAGCAGTCTGGAGCTCCTTAAGGGCTCAGGGAGTATGGACTCAAGCAGAATCTCTCCTTCCTATCAACGTTCTAGAGTTAAGGGCGATATTCAATGTGCTTCAGGCCTGGCCTCAGTTGCCTTCGGTCCAATTCATCAGATTTCAGTCGGACAACATAACGACAGTGGCTTATATCAATCATCAGGGAGGAACAAGGAGTTCATTAGCGATGATCAAGGTAGCCAAGGTAATTCAGTGGGCGGAGGCTCACTCTTGCCATCTGTCGGCGATCTACATCCCAGGGGTGGAAAACTGGGAGGCAGATTTTCTGAGCAGGCAGACTTTTCATCCAGGAGAGTGGGAGCTCCATCCGGAAACATTTTCAATCCTGATTCTCAGATGGGGTCGGCCGGAATTGGACCTTACGGGTCCAGGTTGGGGGATCCACAGGCCGAGCTGATAGATGCCTTAGCAGTTCCTTGGGTTTTCAGTCTAGCATATGTATTTCCTCCATTTGCTCTCCTTTCCCGGGTGATTGCTCAAATCAAACAGGAGAGGGCATCAGTAATTCTCATTGCTCCGGTGTGGCCTCGCAGGATTTGGTATGCCGATCTGGTGGACATGTAATCTCGGCCACCGTGGAAGCTTCCATTGAGGAAGGACCTTCTCATTCAGGGTCCCTTCCATCACCCGAATCTAGTTTTCTTTCATGTAATTAGCAAGAGTCCATGAGCTAGTGACGTATGGGATATACATTCCTACCAGGAGGGGCAAAGTTTCCCAAACCTTAAAATGCCTATAAATACACCCCTCACCACACCCACAATTCAGTTTTACAAACTTTGCCTCCTATGGAGGTGGTGAAGTAAGTTTGTGCTAGATTCTACGTTGATATGCGCTCCGCAGCAGGTTGGAGCCCGGTTTTCCTCTCAGCGTGCAGTGAATGTCAGAGGGATGTGAGGAGAGTATTGCCTATTTGAATGCAGTGATCTCCTTCTACGGGGTCTATTTCATAGGTTCTCTGTTATCGGTCGTAGAGATTCATCTCTTACCTCCCTTTTCAGATCGACGATATACTCATATATATATATATATATACCATTACCTCTGCTGATTTTCGTTTCAGTACTGGTTTGGCTTTCTACAACATGTAGATGAGTGTCCTGGGGTAAGTAAGTAAGCTTATTTTCTGTGACACTCTAAGCTATGGTTAGGCACTTTTTTATAAAGTTCTAAATATATGTATTCAAACATTTATTTGCCTTGACTCAGGATGTTCAACATTCCTTATTTTCAGACAGTCAGTTTCATACTTGGGATAAATGCATTTGTTTCAATCATTTTTTCTTACCTTAAAAAATTTGACTTTTTTCCTGTGGGCTGTTAGGCTCGCAGGGGCAGAAAATGCTTCATTTTATTGCGTCATTCTTGGCGTGGACTTTTTTGGCGCAATTTTTTTTTCTGTTTCCGGCGTCATACGTGTCGCCGGAAGTTGCGTCATTTTTTGACTTTTTTTGCGTCAAAAGTGTCGGCGTTCCGGATGTGGCGTCATTTTTGGGCTGTCATGGGCGTCATTTTTGTCTCCACATTATTTAAGTCTCATTATTTATTGCTTCTGGTTGCTAGAAGCTTGTTCACTGGCATTTTTTTCCCATTCCTGAAACTGTCATTTAAGGAATTTGATCAATTTTGCTTTATATGTTGTTTTTTCTTTTACATATTGCAAGATGTTCCACGTTGCAACTGAGTCAGAAGATACTTCAGGAAAATCGCTGCCCAGTGCTGGAGCTACCAAGCTAAGTGTATCTGCTATAAACTTTTGGTATCTGTTTCTCCAGCTGTTGTTTGTATTGCATGTCATGACAAACTTATTAATGCAGATAAAATTTCCTTTAGTACTGTTACATTACCTGTTGCTGTTCCGTCAACATCTAATTTTCAGAGTGTTCCTGATAACATAAGAGATTTTATTTTTTAAATCCATTAAGAAGGCTATGTCTGTTATGTCTCCTTCTAGTATACATAAAAGTCTTTTAAAACTTCTCTTTTTTCAGATGAATTTTTAAATGAACATCATCATTCTGATACTGATAATGGTTCTTCTGGTTCAGAGGTTTTCTGTCTCAGAGGTTGATGTTGATAAATCTTTGTATTTGTTCAAGATGGAATTTATTCATTCTTTACTTAAAGAAGTATTAATTGCATTAGAAATAGAGGATTCTGGTCCTCTTGATACTAAATCTAAACGTTTAAATAAGGTTTTTAAATCTCCTGTAGTTATTCCAGAAGTGTTTTCTCTCCCTGATGCTATTTCTGAAGTAATTTCCAGGGAATGAAATAATTTGGGTAATTCATTTACTCCTTCTAAACGTTTAAGCAATTATATCCTGTGCCATCTGACAGATTAGAGTTTTGGGACAAAATCTCTAAGGTTAATGGGGCTGTCTCTACTCCTGCTAAACGTACTACTATTCCTATGGCAGATAGTACTTCATTTAAGGATCCTTTAGATAGGAAGATTGAATCCTTTCTAAGAAAAGCTTACTTATGTTCAGGTAATCTTCTTAGACCTGCTATATTTTTAGCGGATGTTGCTGCAGCTTCAAATTTTTGGTTAGAAGCTTTAGCGCAACAAGTAACAGATCATAATTTTATAGCATTATTATTATTCTATAACATGCTAATAATTTTATTTGTGATACCATCTTTTGATATCATTAGAGTTGATGTCAGGTATATGTCTCTAGCTATTTTAGCTAGAAAAGCTTTATGGCTTAAACTTGGAATGCTGATATGTCTTCTAAGTCAACTTTGCTTTCCCTTTCTTTCCATGGTAATAAATTATTCGATTTTCAGTTGGATTCTATTATCTCAACTGTTACTGGAGGGAAGGGAACTTTTTTTTACCAAAGGATAAAAAAATCTAAGGTAAATTTAGGTCTAATAATCATTTTCGTTCCTTTCCTCACATCAAGGAACAAAAGCCTGATCCTTCATCCTCAGGAGCGGTATCAGTTTGGAAACCATTTCCAGTTTGGAATATATCCAAGCCTTATAGAAACCTATAGCCAGCTCCTAAATACCCATGAAGGTGCGGCCCTCATTCCAGCTCAGCTGGTATGGGGCAGTTTACGTTTTCTTTAAAGGTACAGAATTGGCTTCAAGTTAAGGCCTTCAGCAAAGAGATTTTTTTCTTTCCCGTGTCCCAGTATACACAGCAAAGGCTCAGCATTTCTGAAATCTGTTTCAGATCTAGAGTTGGCTGGAGTAATTATGCCAGTTCCAGTTCTGGAACAGGGGCTGGGGTTTTATTCTATCTCTTCATTGTACCAAAGAAGGTCAATTCCTTCAGACCAGTTCCGGATCTATCTATATTGAATCGTTATATAAGGATACCAACATTCAAGATGGTAACTGTAGGACTATCCTGCCTTTTGTTTAGCAAAGGCATTATATGTCTACAATAGATTTACAGGATGCATATCTGCATATTCCGATTCATCCAGATCACTTTTAGTTTCTGAGATTCTCTTTTAGACAAGCATTACCAGTTTTGTGGCTCTACCGTTTGGCCTAGCGTCAGCTCCAAGAATTTTTTTCAAAGGTTCTCGGTGCCCTTCTGTCTGTAATCAGAAAACAGGGTTTTGGTATTTCCTTTTTTGGACGATATCTTGGTACTTGCTCAGTCTTCACATTTTCGCAGAATCTCATACGAATCGACTTGTGTTGTTTCTTCAAGATCATGGTTGGAGGATCAATTTACCAATCAGTTCATTGTTTCCTCAGACAAGGGTAACCTTTTTAGGTTTCCAGATAGATTCAGTGTCTATGACTCTGTCCTTGTCAGATAAGAGAAGTTTAACATTGATATCAGCTTGTCAAAACCTTCAGTCACAATCATTCCCTTTGGTAGCCTTATGCATGGAAATTTTAGGTCTTAGGACTGCCGCATCGGATGCGATCTCCTTTGCTCGTTTTCACATGCGACCTCTTCAGCTCTGTATGCTGAACCAGTGGTGCAGGAATTACACAAAGATATCTCAATTAATATCTTTAAACCGATTATACGACACTCTCTGACATGATGGACAGTTCACCATCGTTTAGTTCAGGGGGCTTTTTTGTTCTTCCGACCTGGACTATAATCTCAACAGATGCAAGTCTTACAGGTTGGGGAGCTGTGTGGGGGTCTCTGACGGCACAAGGGGTTTGGGAATCTCAGGAGGTGAGATTACCGATCAATATTTTTGAACTCCGTGCAATTTTCAGAGCTCTTCAGTCTTGGCCTCTTCTGAAGAGAGAGTTGTTCATTTGTTTTCAGATAGACAATGTCACAGCTGTGGCATACATCAATCATCAAGGAGGGACTCACAGTCCTCTGGCTATGAAAGAAGTATCTCGAATTTTGGTTTGGGCGGAATCCAGCTCCTGTCTAATCTCTGTGGTTCATATCCCAGGTATAGACAATTGGGAAGCGGATTATCTCAGTCGCCAAACGTTGCATCCGGGCGAATGGTCTCTTCACCCAGAGGTATTTCTTCAGATTGTTCAAATGTGGGAACTCCCAGAAATAGATCTGATGGCTTCTCATCTAAACAAGAAACTTCCCTGGTATCTGTCCAGATCCCGGGATCCTCGGGCGGAAGCAGTGGATACATTATCACTTCCTTGGAAGTATCATCCTGCCTATATCTTTCCGCCTCTAGTTCTTCTTCCAAGAGTATTCTCCAAGATTCTAAGGAATGCTCGTTTGTCCTGCTGGTAGCTCCAGCATGGCCTCACAGGTTTTGGTATGCGGATCTTGTCCGGATGGCCTCTTGCCAGCTGTGGACTCTTCCGTTAAGACCAGACTTTCTGTCGCAAGGTCCTTTTTTTCCATCAGGATCTCAAATCCTTAAATTTTAAGGTATGGAGTTTGAACGCTTGATTCTTGGTCAAAGAAGGTTTCTCTGACTCTGTGATTAATTCTATGTGACAGGCTCGTAAATCTGTATCTAGTGAGATATATTATAGAGTCTGGAAGACTTATATTTCTTAGTGTCTTTCTCATCTTTTTTTCTTGGCATTCTTTTTGAATACCGAGAATTTTTCAGTTTCTTCAGGATGGTTTAGATAAAGGTTTGTCCGCAAGTTCCTTGAAAGGACAAATCTCTGCTCTTTCTGTTCTTTTTTCACAGAAGGATTGCTAATCTTCCTGATATTTCATTGTTTTGTACAAGCTTTGGTTCGTATAAAACCTGTCATTAAGTCAATTTCTCCTCCTTGGAGTTTGAATTTGGTTCTGGGGGCTTTTCAAGCTCCTCCTTTTGAACCCATGCATTCTTTGGTCGTTATATTACTTTCTTGGAAAGTTTTGTTTCTTTTGGCCATCTCTTCTGCCAGAAGAGTCTCTGAATTATCTGCTCTTTCTTGTGAGTCTCCTTTTCTGATTTTTCATCAGGATGAGGCGGTGCTGCGAACTTCTTTTGAATTTTTTACCTAAGGTTGTGAATTCTAACAACCTTAGTAGAGAAATTGTGGTTCCTTCATTATGTCCTAATCCTATGAATTCTAAGGAGAAATCATTGCATTCTTTGGATGCTGTTAGAGCTTTGTATTATTTGTCATCTTTTCCGGTTCTAGAAAACGCCAGAAAGCTTCTGCCATTTCTTTGGCATCTTGGTTGAAATCTTTATTTCATCATGCTTATGTTGAGTCGGGTAAAACTCCGCCTCTAAGGATTACAGTTCATTCTACTAGGTCAGTTTCTACTTCCTGGGCGTTTAGGAATGAAGCTTCGATTGATCAGATTTGCAAAGCAGCAACTTGGTCCTCTTTGCATATTTTTTCTAAAATTCTACCATTTTGATGTGTTTTCTTCTTCTGAAGCAGTTTTTGGTAGAAAAGTTCTTCAGGCAGTGGTTTCAGTTTGAATCTTCTGCTTATGTTTTTCATTAAACTTTATTTTGGGTGTGGATTATTTTCAGCAGGAATTGGCTGTCTTTATTTTATCCCTCCCTCTCTAGTGACTCTTGTGTGGAAAGATCCACATCTTGGGTAGTCATTATCCCATACGTCACTAGCTCATGGACTCTTGCTAATTACATGAAAGAAAACATAATTTATGTAAGAACTTACCTGATAAATTAATTTCTTTCATATTAGCAAGAGTCCATGAGGCCCGCCCTTTTTTGTAGTGGTTATGATTTTTTTGTATAAAGCACAATTATTCCAATTCCTTATTTCTTTCATGTAATTAGCAAGAGTCCATGAGCTAGTGACGTATGGGATATACATTCCTACCAGGAGGGGCAAAGTTTCCCAAACCTCAAAATGCCTATAAATACACCCCTCACCACACCCACAATTCAGTTTTACAAACTTTGCCTCCGATGGAGGTGGTGAAGTAAGTTTGTGCTAGATTCTACGTTGATATGCGCTCCGCAGCAAGTTGGAGCCCGGTTTTCCTCTCAGCGTGCAGTGAATGTCAGAGGGATGTGAGGAGAGTATTGCCTATTTGAATGCAGTGATCTCCTTCTAAGGGGTCTATTTCATAGGTTCTCTGTTATCGGTCGTAGAGATTCATCTCTTACCTCCCTTTTCAGATCGACGATATACTCTTATATATACCATTACCTCTGCTGATTCTCGTTTCAGTACTGGTTTGGCTATCTGCTATATGTAGATGAGTGTCCTGGGGTAAGTAAGTCTTATTTTCTGTGACACTCCAAGCTATGGTTGGGCACTTTGTTTATAAGTTCTAAATATATGTATTCAAACATTTATTTGCCTTGACTCAGAATGTTCAACTTTCCTTATTTTCAGACAGTCAGTTTCATATTTGGGATAATGCATTTTGATTTGACCATTTTTTCTTACCTTAAAATTTGACTTTTTCCCTGTGGGCTGTTAGGCTTGCGGGGGCTGAAAATGCTTCATTTTATTGCGTCATTCTTGGCGCGGACTTTTTTGGCGCAAAAATTCTATTTTCGTTTCCGGCGTCATACGTGTCGCCGGAAGTTGCGTCATTCTTTGACGTTATTTCGCGCCAAAAATGTCGGCGTTCCGGATGTGGCGTCATTTTTGGCGCCAAAAAGCATTTAGGCGCCAAATAATGTGGGCGTCTTATTTGGCGCGAAAAAATATGGGCGTCACTTTTGTCTCCACATTATTTAAGTCTCATTTTTTATTGCTTCTGGTTGCTAGAAGCTTGTTCTTTGGCATTCTTTCCCATTCCTGAAACTGTCATTTAAGGAATTTGATCAATTTTGCTTTATATGTTGTTTTTTCTCTTACATATTGCAAGATGTCTCACGTTGCATCTGAGCCAGAAGATACTACAGGAAAATCGCTGTCAAGTGCTGAATCTACCAAAGCTAAGTGTATCTGCTGTAAACTTTTGGTAGCTATTTCTCCAGCTGTTGTTTGTATTGATTGTCATGACAAACTTGTTAAAGCAGATAATATTTCCTTTAGTAAAGTACCATTGCCTGTTGCAGTTCCCTCAACATCTAAGGTGCAGAATGTTCCTGATAATATAAGAGATTTTGTTTCTGAATCCATAAAGAAGGCTATGTCTGTTATTTCTCCTTCTAGTAAACGTAAAAAATCTTTTAAAACTTCTCTCCCTACAGATGAATTTTTAAATGAACATCATCATTCTGATTCTGATGACTCCTCTGGTTCAGAGGATTCTGTCTCTGAGGTTGATGCTGATAAATCTTCATATTTATTTAAAATGGAATTTATTCGTTCTTTACTTAAAGAAGTTCTAATTGCTTTAGAAATAGAGGATTCTAGTCCTCTTGATACTAATTCTAAACGTTTAGATAAGGTATTTAAATCTCCTGTGGTTATTCCAGAAGTTTTTCCTGTTCCTAATGCTATTTCTGCAGTAATTTCCAAAGAATAGGATAAATTGGGTAATTCATTTACTCCTTCTAAACGTTTTAAGCATTTATATCCTGTGCCGTCTGACAGATTAGAATTTTGGGACAAAATCCCTAAAGTTGATGGGGCTATTTCTACCCTTGCTAAACGTACTACTATTCCTACGTCAGATGGTACTTCGTTTAAGGATCCTCTAGATAGGAAAATTGAGTCCTTTCTAAGAAAAGCTTATCTGTGTTCAGGTAATCTTCTTAGACCTGCTATATCTTTGGCTGATGTTGCTGCAGCTTCAACTTTTTGGTTGGAAACTTTAGCGCAACAAGTAACACATCGTGATTCTCATGACATTATTATTCTTCTTCAGCATGCTAATAATTTTATCTGTGATGCCATTTTTGATATTATCAGAGTTGATGTCAGGTTTATGTCTCTAGCTATTTTAGCTAGAAGAGCTTTATGGCTTAAAACTTGGAATGCTGATATGGCTTCTAAATCAACTTTACTTTCTATTTCTTTCCAGGGTAACAAATTATTTGGTTCTCAGTTGGATTCCATCATTTCAACTGTTACTGGTAGGAAAGGAACTTTTTTTACCACAGGATAAAAAATCTAAAGGTAAAAGTAGAGCTAATAATCGTTTTCGTTCCTTTCGTTTCAACAAAGAACAAAAGCCTGATCCTTCATCCTCAGGAGCAGTTTCAGTTTGGAAACCATCTCCAGTCTGGAATAAATCCAAGCCAGCTAGAAAGGCAAAGCCTGCTTCTAAGTCCACATGAAGGTGCGGCCCTCATTCCAGCTCAGCTGGTAGGGGGCAGGTTACGTTTTTTCAAGGAAATTTGGATCAATTCTGTTCACAATCTTTGGATTCAGAACATTGTTTCAGAAGGGTACAGAATTGGTTTCAAGATCAGACCTCCTGCAAAGAGATTTTTTCTTTCCCGTGTCCCAGTAAATCCAGTAAAAGCTCAAGCATTTCTGAAATGTGTTTCAGATCTAGAGTTGACTGGAGTAATTATGCCAGTTCCAGTTCAGGAACAGGGGATGGGGTTTTATTCAAATCTCTTCATTGTACCAAAGAAGGAGAATTCCTTCAGACCAGTTCTGGATCTAAAAATATTGAATCGTTATGTAAGGATACCAACGTTCAAAATGGTAACTATAAGGACTATCTTGCCTTTTGTTCTGCAAGGGAATTATATGTCCACAATAGATTTACAGGATGCATATCTGCATATTCCGATTCATCCAGATCATTTTCAGTTCCTGAGATTCTCTTTTCTGGACAAGCATTACCAGTTTGTGGCTCTGCCGTTTGGCCTAGCTACAGCTCCAAGAATTTTTACAAAGGTTCTCGGTGCCCTTCTGTCTGTAATCAGAGAACAGGGTATTGTGGTATTTCCTTATTTGGACGATATCTTGGTACTTGCTCAGTCTTTACATTTAGCAGAATCTCATACGAATCGACTTGTGTTGTTTCTTCAAGATCATGGTTGGAGGATCAATTTACCAAAAAGTTCTTTGATTCCTCAGACAAGGGTAACCTTTCTGGGTTTCCAGATGGATTCAGTGTCCATGACTCTGTCTTTAACAGACAAGAGACGTCTAAAATTGATTGCTGCTTGTCGAAACCTTCAGTCACAATCATTCCCTTCGGTAGCCTTATGCATGGAAATTCTAGGTCTTATGACTGCTGCATCGGACGCGATCCCCTTTGCTCGTTTTCACATGCGACCTCTTCAGCTCTGTATGCTGAAGCAATGGTGCAAGGATTACACGAAGATATCTCAAACAATATCTTTAAAACCGATTGTTCGGCACTCTCTAACATGGTGGACAGATCACCATCGTTTAATTCAGGGGGCTTCTTTTGTGCTTCCGACCTGGACTGTAATTTCAACAGATGCAAGTCTCACGGGTTGGGGAGCTGTGTGGGGATCTCTGACGGCACAGGGAGTTTGGGAATCTCAGGAGGTGAGATTACCTATCAATATCTTGGAACTCCGTGCAATTTTCAGAGCTCTTCAGTTTTGGCCTCTTCTGAAGAGAGAATCGTTCATTTGTTTTCAGACAGACAATGTCACAACTGTGGCATACATCAATCATCAAGGAGGGACTCACAGTCCTCTGGCTATGAAAGAAGTATCTCGAATTTTGGTTTGGGCGGAATCCAGCTCCTGTCTAATCTCTGCGGTTCATATCCCAGGTGTAGACAATTGGGAAGCGGATTATCTAAGTCGCCAAATGTTGCATCCGGGCGAATGGTCTCTTCACCCAGAGGTATTTCTTCAGATTGTTCAAATGTGGGAACTTCCAGAAATAGATCTGATGGCATCCCATCTAAACAAGAAACTTCCCAGGTATCTGTCCAGATCCCGGGATCCTCAGGCGGAGGCAGTGGATGCATTATCACTTCCTTGGAAGTATCATCCTGCCTATATCTTTCCGCCTCTAGTTCTTCTTCCAAGAGTGATCTCCAAGATTCTGAAGGAATGCTCGTTTGTTCTGCTGGTAGCTCCAGCATGGCCTCACAGGTTTTGGTATGCGGATCTTGTCCGGATGGCCTCTTGCCAACCGTGGACTCTTCCGTTAAGACCAGACCTTCTATCACAAGGTCCTTTTTTCCATCAGGATCTGAAATCCTTAAATTTAAAGGTATGGAGATTGAACGCTTGATTCTTGGTCAAAGAGGTTTCTCTGACTCTGTGATTAATACTATGTTACAGGCTCGTAAATCTGTATCTCGAGAGATATATTATAGAGTCTGGAAGACTTATATTTCTTGGTGTCTTTCTCATCATTTTTCTTGGCATTCTTTTAGAATACCGAGAATTTTACAGTTTCTTCAGGATGGTTTAGATAAGGGTTTGTCCGCAAGTTCTTTGAAAGGACAAATCTCTGCTCTTTCTGTTCTTTTTCACAGAAAGATTGCTATTCTTCCTGATATTCATTGTTTTGTACAAGCTTTGGTTCGTATAAAACCTGTCATTAAGTCAATTTCTCCTCCTTGGAGTTTGAATTTGGTTCTGGGAGCTCTTCAAGCTCCTCCGTTTGAACCTATGCATTCATTGGACATTAAATTACTTTCTTGGAAAGTTTTGTTCCTTTTGGCCATCTCTTCTGCTAGAAGAGTTTCTGAATTATCTGCTCTTTCTTGTGTGTCTCCTTTTCTGATTTTTCATCAGGATAAGGCGGTGTTGCGAACTTCTTTTGAATTTTTACCTAAAGTTGTGAATTCCAACAACATTAGTAGAGAAATTGTGGTTCCTTCATTATGTCCTAATCCTAAGAATTCTAAGGAGAAATCGTTGCATTCTTTGGATGTTGTTAGAGCTTTGAAATATTATGTTGAAGCTACGAAATCTTTCCGTAAGACTTCTAGTCTATTTGTTATCTTTTCCGGTTCTAGGAAAGGCCAGAAAGCTTCTGCCATTTCTTTGGCATCTTGGTTGAAATCTTTAATTCATCTTGCCTATGTTGAGTCGGGTAAAATTCCGCCTCAGAGAATTACAGCTCATTCTACTAGGTCAGTATCTACTTCCTGGGCGTTTAGGAATGAAGCTTCGGTTGACCAGATCTGCAAAGCAGCAACTTGGTCCTCTTTGCATACTTTTACTAAATTCTACCATTTTGATGTATTTTCTTCTTCTGAAGCAGTTTTTGGTAGAAAAGTACTTCAGGCAGCGGTTTCAGTTTGAATCTTCTGCTTATGTTTTTCGTTAAACTTTATTTTGGGTGTGGATTATTTTCAGCAGGAATTGGCTGTCTTTATTTTATCCCTCCCTCTCTAGTGACTCTTGTGTGGAAAGATCCACATCTTGGGTAGTCATTATCCCATACGTCACTAGCTCATGGACTCTTGCTAATTACATGAAAGAAAACATAATTTATGTAAGAACTTACCTGATAAATTCATTTCTTTCATATTAGCAAGAGTCCATGAGGCCCGCCCTTTTTTTGTGGTGGTTATGATTTTGTATAAAGCACAATTATTCCAATTCCTTATTTTATATGCTTTCGCACTTTTTTATCACCCCACTTCTTGGCTATTCGTTAAACTGAATTGTGGGTGTGGTGAGGGGTGTATTTATAGGCATTTTGAGGTTTGGGAAACTTTGCCCCTCCTGGTAGGAATGTATATCCCATATGTCACTAGCTCATGGACTCTTGCTAATATGAAAGAAATGAATTTATCAGGTAAGTTCTTACATAAATTATGTTTTTATATGCTTTCGCACTTTTTTCTTATCACCCCACTTCTTGGCTATTCGTTAAACTGAATTGTGGGTGTGGTGAGGGGTGTATTTATAGGCATTTTAAGGTTTGGGAAACTTTGCCCCTCCTGGTAGGAATGTATATCCCATACGTCACTAGCTCATGGACTCTTGCTAATATGAAAGAAATGAATTTATCAGGTAAGTTCTTACATAAATTATGTTTCTCTGCAGCTGACTGCTTGGAGATTGAACGCTTAATTTTATCTAAGCGGGTTTTTCTGATTCAGTCATAAATACTTTAATTCAGGCACGTAAGCCTGTTACTAGGAAAATTTACCATAAGATATGGCGTAAATATTTTTATTGGTGTGAATCTAAGGGCTACTCATGGAGTAAGGTTAGGATTCCCAGGATTTTGTCTGTTCTCCAAGATGGATTGGAGAAGGGGTTATCAGCAAGTTCTTTAAAAGGACAGATTTCTGCTTTATCTATTTTGTTACACAAGCGTCTGGCAGATGTTCCAGATGTTCAATCTTTTTGTCAGGCTCTGACTAGGATCAGGCCTGTATTTAGACCAATTGCTCCTCCTTGGAGTTTAAATTTAGTTCTTAGAGTTCTTCAAGGTGTTCCGTTTGAACCTATGCATTCCATAGATATTAAGTTATTATTTTGGAAAGTTTTATTTTTAGTTGCTATTTCTTCTGCTCAACGAGCATCTGAGCTTTCGGCATTACAATATAATTCTCCTTATCTTATTTTTCATTCGGATAAGGTGGTGTTACGTACAAAGCTTGGTTTTCTTCCTAAAGTTGTTTCAAACAAGAATATTAATCAGGAGATTGTTGTTCCTTCCTTGTGTCCTAATCCTTCTTCTAAGAAGGAACGTCTATTACATCATTTGGACGTAGTCCGTGCTTTAAAGTTTTACTTACAAGCGACTAAGGATTTTCGACAATCATCTTCTTTGTTTGTAGTTTTTTCCGGGAACTGTAGGGGTCAGAAAGCTACGGCTACCTCTTACTTTTTGGCTGAAGAGTATCATCCGTTTTGCATATGAGACTGCTGGACAGTAGCCTCCTGAACGAATTACGGCTCATTCCACTAGGGCTGTTGCTTCCTCATGGGCATTCAAAAATGATGCTTCTGTTGATCACATTTTCACGGCTGCAACTTGGTCTTCTCTTCACACTTTTTCTAAATTTTACAAATTTTATAGTTTTGCCTCGGCTGAGGCTGCCTTTGGGAGAAAAGTTCTTCAAGCAGTGGTGCCTTCCGTTTAGGTTCCCTGTCTTGTCCCTCTCTTTTCATCTGTGTTCTATAGCTTTGGTATTGTATCCCACAAGTAAGGATGAAATCAGTGGACTCATCACATCTTTTAAAAGAAAAGAAAATGTATGCTTACCTGATAAATTTATTTCTTTTTGGATACGATGAGTCCACGGCCCGCCCTGTTCTAATGAGACAGGTTACTTAATTTTCTGTTAAACTTCAGACACCTCTGCACTTTGGCTTTTCCTTTCTCTTCCTAACTTTGGTCGAATGACTGGAGTGGGAGGGAAGGGAGGAGCTATATATACAGCTCTGCTGGGATGCTCTGCCTCCTCCTGCTGACCAGGAGGCGTAATCCAACAAGTAAGAATGAAATCCGTGGACTCATCGTATCCAAAAAGAAATAAATTTATCAGGTAAGCATAAATTTTCTTTTCTCACAACTAACTCCTTACTTGATCCACTACAATCTGGTTTCCGCCCTAAACACTCAACAGAAACCACTCTTGCTAAAGTAACAAATGACCTGTTATCAGCTAAAGCAAAAGGCCATTACTTCTTACTAATTCTTCTTGACCTGTCCGCAGCTTTTGACACAGTTGACCAGCCTCTCCTCCTAAAAATACTACATTCATTTGGCATCCGAGACACAGCCCTCTCCTGGTTTGCCTCATATTTCTCAAACCGCTCTTTTTCAGTTTCCTTTAACAACATATTTTGTGGTCCTATGCCTCTCTCAGTTGGAGTACCGCAAGGCTCTGTCTTGGGCCCCTTGCTTTTCTCTCTCTATACATCCTGCCTTGGAAAACTTATAACCTCCTTTAGGATTCCAGTACCACTTATCTGCTGATGATACCTAAATCTATCTTTCATCTCCTGATATCTCTCCCTCTTTACTCAACCAGATTTCTGACTGACTCTCTGCAATTTCCTCTTGGATGTCCTCACACTACCTCCAACTCAATCTGTCCAAAACTGAGCTGCTTCTCACCCCCCCCTCACCCCAGGTCCGCTTTCTTGGGGTCACACTAGACTCAAAACTCGCATTCAACCCACATATACAAGCGCTTACCAAATCCTGCCGTTCACACCTACGCAACATTTCCAGAATTCGTCCCTTCCTTACTCAAATAACTACAAAAATACTTATTCACTCCCTAATTTTGTCACGCATTGATTATTGCAATCTACTCCTAAGTGACCTTCCAAAACACCGCCTCTCCTCCCTCCAATCTATTATGAATGCTTCTGCTAGACTCATCCACCTAAGTCACCGATCTACATCAGCTGCTCCGCTCTGACAGTCTCTACACTGGCTCCCCTTACACTCCAGAATACAATTTAAAGTATTAACCCTAACTTACAAAGCACTCAACAGTCTAACTCCCAACTATATTTCCTCTCTCATCGTGAAATATTCCCTATCCCGTCCTCTTCAATCAACCTCTGACCTACGTCTCTACACTCCTGTTATCTCTTCGTCCCACTCCCGCCTCCAAGACTTTGCAGGTGCTGCTCCTGTCCTCTGGAACTCTCTACCCTGCTCCATAAGACTGTCTCCAACCTTGTATAGCTTCAGACGCTCCTTGAAAACTCACCTATTCAGAGAGGCTTACCATCTCTCTCCTCCATCCCTCATCCAAACCAAACTAAGACATGTACATGAATTGCCTGACTCACTGCTGCAAATACAACCGATGTAACAAGCTACCCCAACCTTATGTCCTGCACCCTTAACCTATAGACACTGTGTGTACTAGATTTGTTTAGTTTTGTTATGTTTTGTATTTTATCACAAATCTTTGTCATTGTATACCCCTATCGTACCCAACGTTACGAAATTTGGCGGCGCTTTACAAATAAATGATAATGAATCATTTTTAAAGTTAAAGTCAATCCTACCGTTTTGTAAAACGCTAGAATTGACCATTGAAACAAATAAAGGGGACTTTCATTCATGAAGTATAAAATACTTTATTTGTTTCAAGCGTTTGCTGCACTAAGCTGCTCAGGCAGCCCACGGCAGAATGCTGTTTTGCTTGAGAGGTGACGGTTTCACCTCTTAGTCAATAGCCGTGCAGGAAATCCAGCTTTGCACCGTGTGACACCGGATTACCTGCATGGCTATTTGTTAAGAGATGGAGCTGTCACCTTTCAAGCAAAACTGTGTTGTGTTGTGGGCTGCCTGAGCAGCTCAGTGGGGCAAACTTTCACTTTAAGTTTCAAAATATAAAAATGAGTGATATAAAACATTTACATTTCTGCATTATACCAGTGCATCTCATTCTTGCATTTCTTCAACAGGTAAAAGTAAAAATTGTTGCAATTCCATTTCTGTTGGTGCATTTCTGGATGACGAAGAAGACCTGAGCCTTGAAGAGATTAAAAATCGCCAGAATGCAGCACTGAAGAATAGCCATCAAACTTCTACCATAGAGGCAATCACACTACCTGAGTGCATTATGGACACCTCCATCCTACATAAAAACACATTCCAGAATGGTGCCAGGTCTGCTTTATGTAGCAATATGACCATTTCAGATGATAAATGTCTCCATGGTATGGAAAAAGGATTAAAATCTCCAGTTTCCAATCTTATGGCCGAATTTGAGAAACTTGCAATATTTGACCCAGTGGAGGCCACAAATGAAACACAGAATGAGGACTCCTCATCCTGTAGTGGCGAGAACATGATAGCAGAAAGACTAAACCAAGTGACTATTTCTAAGGACGACAAAGATTCAACAAATTGGAATGCAAAGCAGACAGATAATTCTGAGTTGTCACAGGTTGAGCAGTTGCTTCCAGTGCTCAGCCTTAAAGACAAGTCTTCACCAACAGGAAACCTATCCCGGTCACCTTTATGTGCCTCTTCCATGTCTCCCACTCCAAAGTTCACTATGAATACTCCCCTCAAGAATCAGATCATCAGGGCAACCTTCCTTCTGGGGTATGCACAAAAATTAAAGGAAATTTCAGATTAGTTAAAGATTAGGAAAGGCAAAAAAAGGATTTCCTTCTTAATATAATGAGAGTCCACGGCTTCATTCCTTACTTTTGGGAAATACTGAACCTGGCCACCAGGAGGAGGCAAAGACACCCCAGCCAAAGGCTTAAATACCTCTCCCACTTCCCCCATCCATCAGTCATTCTTTGCCTTCCATTACAGGAGGATGGCAGAGAAGTGTCAGATTTCCGAGTTGTTCCTTAGGAGGGGTATCTGCCCTTTGATATGGGACTGGAGTTTTAAGTAGTCTTGTCAGCCTGTCAGTGAAAGCATTGACTAAAGTTAGTCTGGAGATGCAGGTAGAGTCTTCCTGTGAACCCATCCAGACTGCCTGCTAACAGCTTCTTAAGCAATCTGTGTTGACGAGTTTCACTGCCTGCTTTTTCTTCACTCAAGTCCATGTCAGGAGCGATGCTACAAGACTGTCACACTTGAGAGGCTGTGTTTCTGTTCTACCGCATGGATTCTGGTAAGATCTTTTCAATTTTTACATATGTTGAAAACGCTAGAAGACAGGGTCACAGTGTGACTCCTTTTATCTTAATAGAATCATTGGTTAATATCTCCTGAGGGAGGTTATTGAACAGTGGGGATTAATCAAATGTGATGATTTGATTTTATGCTGCTTTATGTGTGAGGTTTCATTTAAGCTCATAGACTGTTTGTTTATGTGGCTGGAACACACAGGTTTTTACTTTCACTTTGAACGCTGCGCAGCTTGTAGCTTGGCAAGCTTTTTCTCATAGCATAGGCGGTCCTGCCTTGTGCACCACGTGACCGGGAGTGGTCACACTTTCATTTCCTCTTTCCTGACCGAGCTAGCTGTCGTAGAAGACGTTTTTTTTCCTCTTCTCTGTATTGCCTGGGTCTAGGAGGTGGTGAGTGCCCCAGCCATTGGAAATATAAAGGTGCCGTTTTTGTGAGAAATAAAAAGATCGTTTTATTCTGTGTCCTACTGTGATTAGCACAAGCTATGGAGGATTCTGATATTCTTGAGGGTACTCCCGCTATTCCAAATAGTAATACCTGTTTATACTTTGAGGAAGCCTCACAATTGTGCCCACCCTCTCAGCTGTGTTCCACATGCATCAACAAAGTTATTATGTCTAAGAAGGGTAACCCCTTTAATACCACTGAGCCGTCCACCTCTGAGGACTCGCCGTCCCGTGAGGTGCATACCCATCAGTCATCTCCCTCATCACATGCAGCTTCTGGTAGCACGCCTGATTCTCCAGCTGGAGGGAACCTTTTTACCATCAGACTTTACCGCGCAGTTTAAGACGGTGGTGTCTGAGGCCCTTAGTGCTTTACCTCGCCCTGCCAAGCGCAAACGAAAGGTTAAACATAGCTCTCCTATCCAGGGGTCATCAAGTGATTTATTGGATTTATCCGTTTTTCAATTATCCAAGGATGGGTCACACTCTGAGTCTTCAGAGGGTGAACTTTCTGGATCGGAGTCTGCTACCTCCTAGACCTCCTGCTGTGGAGGAACCAGCCTTTAGATTTAAGATTGAACACTTAAGTTTTCTTCTAAAAGAGGTCCTGTCTATATTAGAGGTTCCAGAGACCAAGCTACGTGATGGACCTTTGATCGCTAAATTATACAGAGTTTATGAGGACAGGGTAGTGCCGTTAACTTTTCCTGTACCTGTAAAAATGGCGAACATTATTAAGAACGAGTGGGATAGAATTGGATCTTCCTTTTCCCCTTCGTCTTCCTTTAAAAAATTATTCCCAGTCCCGGACTCTCAATTGGAGTTGTGGGGTTCCGTCCCTAAGGTGGAAGGTGCTATCTCCACACTGGCCAAGCGTACTATTATCCCACTTGAGGATAGTTCGTCATTCAGAGAGCCGATGGATAAGAAGATGGAAACTTTTCTCAGAAAAATGTTTCAGCATACGGGATACTTGTTTCAACCGGTAGCGGCTGTTGCCTTGGTTGCTGGAGCTGCGGCCTACTGGTGCGAATCCTTATCGGATTTGATCGAGGTAGGGGGTCTCCTCGACGTTATCCAAGAAAGAATTAAGGCCTTGAGAATTGTGAATTCTTTTATCTGTGATACAAACATGCAGATCATTCGCCTAAATGCTACGTTTTCTGTTTTTTCAGTGCAGACCCGTCAGGCGCTCTGGCTGAAATCCTAGTCTCCGGGTATGACTTCTAAGTCTAGACTCCTTTCCCTTCCTTTTAAGGGAAACATTTTATTTGGTCCAGGCCTGGACTCCATTATCTCCACGGTTACAGGGGGCAAGGGTGCCTTCCTACAGCAGGATAAAAAGAACAAGTCTAAGGGACAAGGCTCTTATTTTTGTTCCTTTCGATCTTAGAAATCCCAATGACAACAGTCCTCTAAGCCTGAGCAAGCCAAGAGTACTTGGAAGCCGACTCAATCCTGGAATAAATCCAAGCAGAAATCCGCCGAGACCAAGTTGGCATTGAAGGGGCTGCCCCTGATCCGGCGCTGGATCATGTAGGGGGCAGACTGTCACTGTTTTCAGGCGCTTGGTTCAGGGACGTGCAGGATCCATGCGTCCTGGAGGTCATAGCTCAGGGATACAAGATAGGTTTCAAATCTCAACCACCCAAGGGCAGATTTCTCCTTTCAAGCCTGTCTTCAAAGCCAGAAAAGAGGGAAGCCTTTCTGGGGTGTGTGAGAGATCTGTCCTTCCTAGGGGTCATTGTCCCGGTTCCTATCAAAGAAAGAGGTTTGGGATACTATTCAAACCTGTTTGTGGTCCCAAAGAACTAGGGAACTTACCGTCCGATTCTGGACCTGAAATGCTTAAACAAGTTTCTAAATGTCCCCTCGTTCAAGATGGAGAAAGTAAGGTCCATCCTTCATCTAGTTCAGGAAAGACACTTCATGACAACTATAGATCTGAATGATGCTTACCTTTATATGCCAATCCACAAGGATCACTTCCAGTTCCTAAGGTTTGCGTTCCTGGACCAGCACTTAAAATTAATTGCACTTTCGTTTGGTCTAGCTACTGCTTTATGAAGGTTCTAGGGGCTCTTCTGGCCGTTGCCATAACCCAGGGATTTAGCAGTAGCTCCCTTCTTGGACGATATTCTGGTACAAGTACCATCTTTTCGTCTGGCAGAGGACTATTTGGTATCTTTCTCTCTTCTTCGATCTCATGGATGGAATATAAACTTAGAAAAGAGTTCACCGATTCCAAGCACCAGGGTAGATTTCCTGGGTACCATAATAGACTCCATATCCATGAGGATATTTCTAACAGACCAGAAACGTTGCAAGCTAGCTTCGGCATGTTTTGCCCTCCGGACCTCCTTAAGGCCATCTGTGGCTCAGTGTATGGAGGTAATTGGTCTCATGGTGTCCAGCATGGACACGATTCCCTTTGCCAGGTTCCGTCTCAGACCCGTTACAACTGTGCATGCTGAGGCAGTGGAACGGCGATCTTTCGGATCTGTCTCAACAGATTTCCCTGGACAACCGGTCGAGAGAGTCACTCTCTTGGTGGCTCTATCCAGATCATCTTTCCAGAGGGACATCCTTTCTAAGACCATCCTTGTAGATTGTGACTACGGGTGTGGACAACTGGGAAGCAGACTTTCTCAGCAGACAATCCTTTTATCTGGGGGAAAGGTCTCTCCATCCCGCAGTGTTTGCGGAGATATGCATGGCGTCTCATCTCAATACCAAGCTACCCAGATATGGGTCGAGGTCCAGGGATCCTCAAGCGAAGCTAATAGATGCATTAGCAGTGCCTTGGAAGTTCAATCTAATTTACCTTTTCTGGCGTTACCACTCCTTCCTCGTGTAGTGGCCCGCATCAAGCAGGAGCAGGCATCAGTGATACTGATTGCTCCATTGTGGCCACGAAGGACGTGATTCGCGGATCTGGTGGGAATGTCATTTTCTCCTCCATGAAAGTTACCTTGTCACAGGGATCTGCTGGAACAAGGTATCAAAATCTAGATTCTCTGAGGCTGACTGCGTGGAGATTGAACGCTTAGTCCTAGCCAATAGAGGTTTTTCTGAGAGAGTTATTGATACTCTCATTCAAGATCGTAAGCCGGTTACTCGTCTATCAGAACCTATTTATTCTGGTGTGAAGAGCGTGTATTCCCCTGGCATAAAGTTAAAGTTGACAGGATCCTATCGTTTCTCCAGGATGGACTGGAGAAGGGTCTTTCTGCCAGTTCCCTGAGGGGACAGATTTCGTCCCTGTCTGTTTTACTGCACAAGAGGCTCTTGGCGCTTCCAGATGTACAGTCTTTTGTTAAGGCTCTGATTAGGATCAGGCCTGTGTTCAGATCTAAGGCTCCTCCCTGGAGTCTGAATCTTGTTCTTAAGGTTTTGCAGTGGGCTCTGTTTGAGCCTATGCAAGAAATTGACATTAAGTTGTTATCCTGGAAGGTTCTTTATCTACTGGCTATTGCTTCTGCGCACAGAGTATCTGAGATTGCCGCCTTGCAATTTTTATCTTCAGGCTACTAAGGATTTTAGACAAACTCCTTCCTTGTTTGTTGCCTATTCTGGGAAGCGTAAGGGGCAGAAGGTCTCTGCGACTTCCTTGCCTTTTTGGTTAAGGAGTGTTATCTGCTTTGCTTATGAGACAGCGGGACATAAGCCTCTTTAGAGAATTACGGCTCATTCTACTAGAGCAGTGGCTTCCTCTTGGGCCTTTAAGAACGAGGCCTCTATGGATCAGATTTGTAAGGCGGCTACCTGGTCCTCCTTACACACTTTTTCTAAATTTTACAAGTTTGATGTTTTTGCTTCTGCTGAAGCAGCCTTCGGGAGAGAGGTTTTGCAGGCTGTGGTGCCCTCAGATTAGGGTCCGCCTCTTTTTGTCCCTCCCGTTATTATTCAGTGTTCTCTAGAGCTTGGGTATAAGTTTCCCAACAGTAAGGAATGAAGCCGTGGACTCTCCTTATATTAAGAAGGAAAACATAAATTATTCTTACCAGATAATTTAATTTCCTTCTGTATAAGGAGAGCCCACAGCCCCCGCCCGTGTTCTCCGATGGGCGGCCCCCTAAATTATATTTTTCTTCTGGCACCTTTTATACCCTGATATTTCTCCTACTGTTTTTTGTTCCCTTAGCAGAATGACTGGGGGGAGTGGGAGAGATATTTAAGCCTTTGGTTGTGGTGTCTTTTCCTCCTCCTGGTGGCCAGGTTCAGTATTTCCCAACAGTAAGGAATGAAGCCGTGGACTCTCCTTATACAGAAGGAAATGAAATTATCTGGTAAGCATAATTTGTTTTTCAATAACAGCACTTTTCTTATTATATGTTCATCTATACAAAGACCTTGTATTTTTCATTTCTAACTGTTTTGCCGCAATCTTGAAGCAAAGGTAGGCATATTCCAAACCCATAGTGAGGCTAATTTACATTAGCCAATCATGGTGGGCAACCTGGGTTCTATGAGCTACATCAGCTTCTTGTAGATCGCACGGACCCTGGAGCTCACCACCTATGTGTCTATACAAGTAGTCATGTGACCGCAGTGTCTTCACAGTCTCTGAGCACATTAGATCAAGTGCTGCACTATGTACAGATTGTGCAGCAAGGTCTGCAAAAAGCCTTGACAGGCAGCATCTAATAAATGCGCATGCGCAAAGATCCATATAAAGACCTGGCAAATGTCTTTGCTTATTGCGATGCACATGCGTTGGGGGAGATTGATAAATTACTGTAAAATGTAAATGAGCAGGTGTCTTATACTGCGTGTAGGACAGCCCATTTTGGTGAATGTTGTATGTGACATCACCGTGGATATTAAAATACATATTTTATATAAATAAGAGGCTTTTAATCTAGCCTGTTTCAATCGATCTATGTTTTTTAAAGTTACACCTTATACTACAGTTTTATAGTCCTTTAATGATTTGCCTCTCCTAGTAAGCATGTTTTAGGTCTGTTTTAACGTTTGTCTTTATTCCTTAAAGGTTGATTGTAATGCAATACATTTATGCTTTAGATCATAGAGCTTTTCCTATTTGCATTACTGATCGTAGTTTACTATATACTCTGGAGCTGCAAGCATTGGATCTCCCTTCCAGAACACAGTGAGGGAGATAGTAGTGAGTCACCCACCAGCCACAGGATGTGTCATGGAGGAGTTACAATTGTTCCTGCTTCCGAGTGACACTACCAAGGAGTTTAACCCCTTTGCGCTGTATCAAAGCATAGTTATCTCTAGGGTTGTTAGCCGTCCCCCACAAAAATACTGTACAACCTGTGACTGGGCAAGAGTGGTAAGTGAGATCACACTGACTTTTCCCTAAAGCTCTACCTTAGGCCACACCCTTGGCAACACCTTTTATATATTTTTTTTACATCTGGGTAGTGATGTTATCCTCTTGGGTGCCAGGGACCCACAAATCAATACTTTTACCTCATTGGTTGCTTGCAAAACAAAACGCATTGATTCCCCCCCTTCCCCTTGACTGACAATCATATACCCAAAGCAGTGTTTTTGTACAACACATGGCTGCTAGTAAAAAGCATATTTAAAGGAGGAAGTTTAGCTGTCACTAAACTCCTTCCTGTTTGTACATATTACAAATTTCTGATGTAAAAAATAAGGAAAAAATGTAAAGCATGCACGGTCGCGTGATTTCAATGATGGGATCGGGTCAGAGGGAAGTGCCTATGACACTAGGCAGGCACTCCAACCCGCAATCCCCATTAGGAAGCCGTTATGGCTTCAGGACAGCAGAACGGCTAGGGCGTTCTTTGCCGTCCTAACGGCGTTAAAGCCCAGCACAGTTAGGTCGGCGGGAAGGGGTTAAGGGACTGTCTATTCGTGTTTGCATGTTGTTTTTTTTCTCTCTTTATTTTACTGGGCATCCCGATTTAAATAGTGGACTGTCCGATTAAATACTTGACACCTGTCAGCACTAGTTATCTCAGGTCAGTAATGCAAAAATGACACACCCAAATTAATTAGAGCATGTATTCTGCATTAGTAACCATAAATATTGCAATTATATTGTAAGTTTTGCTTTAGAATTTCCCTTTAACAACATGGTTTCTAGAGATTTGTAACATTTTGCAATGCATTGCAAGGATGAGAACCAAGGGATAAAAGAAAAGCTTCAAACAATGTTATATATGAGAAAATATATTTCTTCTACTAGATACGACGAGTCCACGGATTCATCCTTACTTGTGGGATATTATCCTCCTGCTAACAGAAAGTGGCAAAGAGCACCACAGCAGAGCTGTCTATATAGCTCCTCCCTTGACTTCACCCCCCAGTCATTCTCTTTGCCTATACTAGTAATAGGAAGAGGTAAAGTGAAAGAGGTGTTAAAATTATAGTTTTTATTTTCTTCAAGCAAGACTTTTTTATTTTAAATGGTACCGGTGAGTGCTATTTTTCCTCAGGCAGCAGATAGATGAAGATTTCTGCCTGGAGGCTGATGATCTTAGCAATTGTCGCTAAGATCCAGAGAAGTTCCCACAGAATGGCTGAGGAGTACTTAAGAAGTGTGGGGAACGGTTTTCATGCTACAAGCATTGAGGTATTTTCAGTCATTTTTTTCTGGTATTTCAGAACTGGCTGACATAGTTCCCATAAGGGAAGGGGTAAACAGTAATCCTACATGTAATAGAAGGGGTATTACTGGGACCTATATATTTTGGGCTCAAAATTGGTTGACACTGGTAAAATAATGTTTTGTTGGCAAAACGGTTTATGCTTAGGGGCAACATAACGTTTTTTATGAGTAAACGTTTTCTCTTTGATGGCACTGGTGGGTTTCACATGGCTTACAATATTAGGTTGGGAATATGAAAAACCCACATGGCTAGTTTTTAGACTGCTTTACAGCGGTTTTTACTAGGCAGAGAGACATCGATATAGATGGGCGGGGCCTAATTTCGCGCCTCAGATGCGCAGTTGAAATTCATTTGAAAGCGGCAAGCTCCAGCTCCGGTGGGCCTAAGCTGAAGATTTAGCCTAAACAAAGGGATAGTGTGAATTTTCAGACCCCTGAGGGCAGGTAGTTGCTATCTTATTTTTCATAACATTTTTTTTGTAACTTTTTTTTCCATAGAGGGTTAAGTATACCTTACTTGTGGTGCAATCTTAACTGGCATGATAAGACACATATATGCTAAAATTGTGATAATTATAACATTTTAAAGCAGTTTTGGAAAAAATGTACGCTTTTTTACTCTTAAAGGCGCAGTACTGTTTTTCAGATTGTTGTTTTTCTTCTGTTAAGTGTGATCAGTCCACGGGTCATCATTACTTCTGGGATATTACTCCTCCCCAACAGGAAGTGCAAGAGGATTCACCCAGCAGAGCTGCATATAGCTCCTCCCCCCTACGTCACTCCCAGTCATTCTCTTGCACCCAACGACTAGATAGGATGTGTGAGAGGACTATGGTGATTATACTTAGTTTTATATCTTCAATCAAAAGTTTATTATTTTATAATAGCACCGGAGTGTGTTATTACCTCTCTGGCAGAGTTTGAAGAAGAATCTACCAGAGTTTTTTACTATGATTTTAGCCGGAGTAGTTAAGATCATATTGCTGTTTCTCGGCCATCTGAGGAGAGGTAAACTTCAGATCAGGGGACAGCGGGCAGATTAATCTGCAAAGAGGTATGTAGCAGCTTTTATTTTCTGACAATGGAATTGATGAGAAAATCCTGCCATACCGATATGTCATGTATGTATATTTTACACTTCAGTATTCTGGGGAATGGTACTTCACTGGAATTACACTGTGTACATAAAACTTTTTAGCCTATTTTGCAGGGACTAGCAACAGGCTTTTTAATAACTCTTAATTTATGTTAAACGTTTTTGCTGGAATGTAAAATCGTTTTCATTTTCTGAGGTACTGAGTGAATAAATGTTTGGGCACTATTTTTCCACTTGGCAGTTGCTTGATCTAATTTCTGACAGTTTCTGATCTCTCTCACTGTTGTGTGTGAGGGGGAGGGGCCGTTTTTTGGCGCTTTTGCTACGCATCAAAAAATTTCAGTCAGCAGCTCATTGTATTTCCTGCATGATCCGGTTCATCTCTACAGAACTCAGGGGTCTTCAAAACTTGTTTTGAGGGAGGTAATTCTCACAGCAGAGCTGTGAGATTGTAGTTGACTGTGATAAAAAAACGTTTATTCTGTAATTTTTTTTTTTTCTGCTATCAGAGTTAGTTGTCTTTTGCTAATGGGAACAAACCTTTGCTAAAGTTGTGTTGTTTACAAGGATTGATGCTATAACTGTTTCAGTTTATTAATTTTCAACTGTCATAAATCTTCTGTGCTTCTTATAGGCACAGTACGTTTTCATAATATTTTACTAGAATTGTATTCCAAGTTGCAAGTTTATTTGCTAGTGTGTTAAACATGTCTGATTCAGAGGAAGATACCTGTGTTATTTGTTCCAATGCCAAAGTGGAGCCCAATAGAAATTTATGTACTAACTGTATTGATGCTACTTTAAATAAAAGTCAATCTGTACAAATTGAACAAATTTCACCAAACAGCGAGGGGAGAGTTATGCCGACTAACTCTCCTCACGTGTCAGTACCTGCATTTCCCGCTCGGGAGGTGCGCGATATTGTGGCGCCCAGTACATCTGGGCGGCCATTACAGATAACATTACAAGATATGGCTACTGTTATGACTGAAGTTTTGGCTAGATTACCAGAACTAAGAGGCAAGCGTGATCACTCTGGGGTGAGAACAGAGTGCGCTGATAATACTAGGGCCATGTCAGATACTGCGTCACAGCTTGCAGAACATGAGGACGGAGAGCTTCTGTCTGCGGCTGACGGTTCTGATCCAAACAGATTGGATTCAGATATTTCAAATTTTAAATTTAAGCTGGAGAACCTCCGTGTATTACTAGGGGAGGTGTTAGCGGCTCTGAATGATTGTAACACAGTTGCAATACCAGAGAAAATGTGTAGGTTGGATAAATATTTTGCGGTACCAACGAGTACCGACGTTTTTCCTATACCTAAAAGACTAACTGAAATTATTACTAAAGAGTGGGATAGACCCGGTGTACCGTTCTCACCCCCTCCGATATTTAGAAAAATGTTTCCAATAGACGCCACCACACGGGACTTATGGCAGACGGTCCCTAAGGTGGAGGGAGCAGTTTCTACTTTAGCTAAGCGTACCACTATCCCGGTGGAGGATAGCTGTGCCTTTTCAGATCCAATGGATAAAAAGTTAGAGGGTTACCTTAAGAAAATGTTTGTTCAACAAGGTTTTATATTGCAACCCCTTGCATGCATTGCGCCGGTCACGGCTGCGGCGGCATTCTGGTTTGAGTCGCTGGAAGAGACCATTAATTCAGCTACTCTGGATGACATTACGGACAAGCTTAGAGTCCTTAAACTAGCTAATTCATTCATTTCGGAGGCCGTAGTACATTTAACTAAACTTACGGCTAAGAATTCAGGATTCGCCATTCAGGCACGCAGAGCACTGTGGCTAAAATCCTGGTCAGCTGATGTTACTTCTAAGTCTAAATTACTTAATATACCTTTTAAAGGGCAGACCTTATTTGGGCCTGGTTTGAAAGAAATTATCGCTGACATTACAGGAGGTAAAGGCCACGCCCTGCCTCAAGACAGGGCCAAACCTAAGGCCAGACAGTCTAATTTTCGTTCCTTTCGGAATTTCAAAGCAGGAGCAGCATCAACTTCCTCTGCTCCAAAACAAGAAGGATCTGTTGCTCGCTACAGACAAGGCTGGAGACCTAACCAGTCTTGGAACAAGGGCAAGCAGGCCAGGAAACCTGCTGCTGCCCCTAAAACAGCATGAATTGAGGGCCCCCGATCCGGGATCGGATCTAGTGGGGGGCAGACTTTCTCTCTTCGCCCAGGCTTGGGCAAGAGATGTCCAGGATCCCTGGGCGCTAGAGATAATATCTCAGGGATACCTTCTGGACTTCAAATACTCTCCTCCAAGAGAGAGATTTCATCTGTCAAGGTTGTCAACAAACCAAACAAAGAAAGAGGCGTTTCTACGCTGCGTACAAGAGCTTTTGTTAATGGGAGTAATCCATCCAGTTCCACGGTCGGAACAGGGACAAGGGTTTTACTCAAATCTGTTTGTGGTCCCCAAAAAAGAGGGAACTTTCAGACCAATCCTGGACTTAAAGATCCTAAACAAATTCCTAAGAGTTCCATCGTTCAAGATGGAGACTATTCGGACAATTTTACCCATGATCCAAAAGGGTCAGTACATGACCACAGTGGATTTAAAGGATGCTTACCTTCACATACCGATTCACAAAGATCATTACCGGTACCTAAGGTTTGCCTTCCTAGACAGGCATTACCAGTTTGTAGCTCTTCCATTCGGGTTGGCTACAGCTCCAAGAATCTTCACAAAGGTTCTGGGTGCTCTTCTGGCGGTACTAAGACCGCGGGGAATCTCGGTAGCTCCGTACCTAGACGACATTCTGATACAAGCTTCAAGCTTTCAAACTGCCAAGTCTCATACAGAGTTAGTACTGGCATTTCTAAGGTCACATGGATGGAAGGTGAACGAAAAGAAAAGTTCACTCGTTCCACTCACAAGAGTTCCCTTTCTGGGGACTCTTATAGATTCTGTAGAAATGAAGATTTACCTGACAGAAGACAGGTTAACAAGACTTCAAAGTGCTTGCCGCACCCTTCATTCCATTCAACAACCGTCAGTGGCTCAATGCATGGAGGTAATCGGCTTGATGGTAGCGGCAATGGACATAGTACCCTTTGCACGCTTACACCTCAGACCACTGCAACTGTGCATGCTAAGTCAGTGGAATGGGGATTACTCAGACTTGTCCCCTTCTCTGAATCTAGATCAAGAGACCAGAAATTCTCTTCTATGGTGGCTTTCTCGGCCACATCTGTCCAGGGGGATGCCATTCAGCAGGCCAGACTGGACAATTGTAACAACAGACGCCAGCCTTCTAGGTTGGGGTGCCGTCTGGAATTCTCTGAAGGCTCAGGGACAATGGAGTCAGGAGGAGAGTCTCCTACCAATAAACATTCTGGAATTGAGAGCAGTTCTCAATGCCCTCCTGGCTTGGCCCCAGTTGATAATTCGGGGGTTCATCAGGTTTCAGTCGGACAACATCACGACTGTAGCTTACATCAACCATCAGGGAGGGACAAGAAGCTCCCTAGCAATGATGGAAGTAACAAAGATAATTCGCTGGGCAGAGTTTCACTCTTGCCACCTGTCAGCAATCCACATCCCGGGAGTGGAGAACTGGGAGGCGGATTTCTTAAGTCGTCAGACTTTTCATCCGGGGGAGTGGGAACTTCATCCGGAGGTCTTTGCCCAAATACTTCATCAGTGGGGCAAACCAGAGATAGATCTCATGGCGTCTCGACAGAACGCCAAGCTTCCTCGTTACGGGTCCAGATCCAGGGATCCAGGAGCAGTCCTGATAGATGCCCTGACAGCACCTTGGGACTTCAGGATGGCTTACGTGTTTCCACCCTTCCCGATGCTTCCTCGATTGATTGCCAGAATCAAACAGGAGAGAGCATCAGTGATTCTAATAGCACCTGCATGGCCACGCAGGACTTGGTATGCAGACCTGGTGGACATGTCATCCTGTCCACCTTGGTCTCTACCTCTGAAACAGGACCTTCTGATACAGGGTCCTTTCAAACATCAAAATCTAACTTCTCTGAAGCTGACTGCTTGGAAATTGAACGCTTGATTTTATAAAAACGTGGTTTTTCTGAGTCAGTTATTGATACCCTAATACAGGCTAGGAAGCCTGTTACCAGAAGGATTTACCATAAGATATGGCGTAAATACCTATATTGGTGCGAATCCAAAGGTTACTCTTGGAGTAAGGTTAGGATTCCTAGGATATTGTCTTTTCTACAAGAAGGTTTAGAAAAGGGTTTATCTGCTAGTTCATTAAAGGGACAGATCTCAGCTCTGTCCATTCTGTTGCACAAACGTCTGTCAGAAGTTCCAGACGTTCAGGCTTTTTGTCAGGCTTTGGCCAGGATTAAGCCTGTGTTTAAAACTGTTGCTCCGCCATGGAGTTTAAACCTTGTTCTTAACGTTTTACAAGGCGTTCCGTTTGAACCCCTTCATTCCATTGATATAAAGTTGTTATCTTGGAAAGTTTTATTTTTAATGGCTATTTCCTCGGCTCGAAGAGTCTCTGAGTTATCAGCCTTACATTGTGATTCTCCTTATTTGATTTTTCATTCTGCGTACTAAACCTGGGTTCTTACCTAAGGTAGTCACTAACAGGAATATCAATCAAGAGATTGTTGTTCCTTCTTTGTGTCCAAATCCTCCTTCGAAGAAGGAACGTCTTCTGCACAATCTGGATGTAGTTCGTGCCCTAAAGTTTTATTTACAGGCAACTAAGGAATTTCGACAAACGTCTTCCCTGTTTGTCGTTTACTCTGGTCAGAGGAGAGGTCAAAAGGCTTCTGCTACCTCTCTTTCTTTCTGGCTTCGTAGCATAATTCGTTTAGCCTATGAGACTGCTGGACAGCAGTTTCCTGAAAGAATTACAGCTCATTCTACTAGAGCTGTGGCTTCCACTTGGGCCTTTAAGAATGAGGCCTCTGTTGAACAGATTTGCAAGGCTGCAACTTGGTCTTCGCTTCATACTTTTTCCAAATTTTACAAATTTGACACTTTTGCTTCCTCGGAGGCTATTTTTGGGAGAAAGGTTCTTCAGGCAGTGGTTCCTTCTGTATAAAGAGCCTGCCTATCCCTCCCGTCATCCGTGTACTTTTGCTTTGGTATTGGTATCCCAGAAGTAATGATGACCCGTGGACTGATCACACTTAACAGAAGAAAACATAATTTATGCTTACCTGATAAATTCCTTTCTTCTGTAGTGTGATCAGTCCACGGCCCGCCCTGTTTTTTAAGGCAGGTAAATATTTTTTAAATTATACTCCAGTCACCACTTCACCCTTGGCTTCTCCTTTCTCGTTGGTCCTTGGTCGAATGACTGGGAGTGACGTAGGGGGGAGGAGCTATATGCAGCTCTGCTGGGTGAATCCTCTTGCACTTCCTGTTGGGGAGGAGTAATATCCCAGAAGTAATGATGACCCGTGGACTGATCACACTACAGAAGAAAGGAATTTATCAGGTAAGCATAAATTATGTTTTTCGCTAAATAAAGTGTTTTCAAGACTTTTTGTGGTTATTACTAGCCTGTTTCAACATGTCTGACATTGAGGAAAGTCAATGCTCTATGTGTTTAGAAGCCATTGTGGAACCCCCACTTAAAATGTGTCCCTCATGTACTGAAATGGCCTTAGATTGCAAAGAACATATTTTAGGTGATAAAAGTATGTCTAAGGATGATTCTCAGTCTTAAGAGAATCAGGTTATGCCATACAATTCTCCCCAAGTATCACAAACTTTAACGCCCACTCAAGCGACGCCAAGTACTTCTAGTGCGTCTAATTCTTTTACACTGCAAGATATGACTGCAGTTATGTCTACTACCCTTACAGATGTATTATCTAAATACTAATCTAAAAACTACCAGGTTTACAGGGTAAGCACAGTAGGTCAGGTATTAGAGTAAATGCTGAGCCCTCTGATGCTTTATTGGCCATCTCCGATGTACCCTCACAGTGTTCTGATTTGGGGGTAGGGGAATTGCTGTCTGAGGGAGAGCTTTCAGATTCAGGAAAGATGTTCCCTCAAACAGACTCGGACGTGACGGCCTTTAAATTTAAGCTTGAACACCTCCGACTGTTACTCCGGGAGGTTTTAGCGACTCTGGATGATTGTGACCCTATTGTAATACCACCAGAGAGATTGTGTAAAATGGATAAATATTTAGAGGTCCCTACTTACACTAATGTTTTTTCAGTCCCTAAGAGGATTTCGGACATTGTTACTAAGGAATGGGATAGACAGGCATTCCGTTCTCTCCCCCTCCTACTGTTAAGAAAATGTTTCCCATATCTGACACCATTCGGGATTCCTGGCAGACGGTCCCTAAGGTGGAGGGAGCTATTTCTACCCTGGCTAAGCGTACAACTATATACCTATTGAGGACAGGTTGTGCTTTCAAAGATCCTATGGATAAAAAATTAGAGGGTCTTTTAAAGAAATTGTTTATTCATCAGGGTTTTCTTCTACAACCTATAGCATGCATTGTTCCAGTTACTACTGCAGCAGCTTTTTGGTTTGAGGCTCTAGAGGAGTCTCTTAAGGTTGAGACCCCATTAGATGATATTTTGGATAGAATTAAGGCTCTCAAGCTAGCTAATTATTTTATTACCGATGCCGCTTTTCAAATGGCTAAATTAGCAGCAAAAAATGCAGGCTTTGCCATTTTAGCGGGTAGAGCGTTATGGCTTAAGTCTTGGTCTGCTGATGTGTCATCAAAATCATGCCCTTCCTCAGGACAAGACAGTTAAAATGAGGGCTAAACAAAATAATTTTCGTTCCTTTCGAAACTTTAAAGGTGGACCCTCTACTTCCTCCTCCACCACAAAGCAGGAGGGGAATTTTGCGCAATCCAAGTCAGTCTGGAGACCGAACCAGACCTGGAATAAAGGTAAACAGGCCAAGAAGCCAGCTGCTGCTACCAAGACAGCATGAAGGGGCAGCCCCCGATCCGGGACCGGATCTAGTAGGGGGCAGACTTTCTCTCTTCGCTCAGGCTTGGGCAAGGGATGTTCAGGATCCCTGGGCATTAGAAATCTTGACCCAGGGGTATCGACTAGAATTCAAGGATTTTCTCCCAAGAGGGAGATTTCATCTTTCATGTTTTTGTCTGTAGACCAGACAAAAAGAGAGTCGTTCTTATGCTGTGTAGAAGACCTATATACCATGGGTGTAATCTGTCCAGTTCCAAAACTAGAACAGGGGCAGGGGTTTTACTCAAATCTGTTCGTGTTTCCCAAAAAAGAGGGAACCTTCAGACCGATTTTAGATCTCAAATGCCTAAACAAATTAGATGGAGACCATATGAAAAATGTTACTAATTATCCAGGAGGGTCAATATATGACCACCGTGGACTTGAAGGATGCGTATCTGCACATTCCTATCCACAAAGATCATCACCAGTTTCTCAGGTTTGCCTTCCTGGACAAACACTACCAGTTTGTGGCCCTTCTGGCTAGGGTCCCTTCTGGCGGTTCTAAGGCCGCGGGGCAAAGCAGTGGCGCCCTATCTGGACGATATTTTGATTCAGGTGTCAACTTACCATCTAGCCAAATCTCAGATGGACATCATGTTGGCTTTTCTAAGAACTCACGGGTGGAAGGTGAATATAGGAAAGAAGTCACTAGTTCCACAGACGAGAGTTCCATTCCTGGGAACTCTGATAGACTCGGTAGACATGAAAAATTTTCTGACGGAGGTCAGAAAATCAAAGATCCTAAGTACTTGCCGAGCACTTCAGTCCATTCCTCGGCCATTAGTGGTGCAGTGTATGGAGGTCATTGGATTAATGGTAGCGGCAATGGACATTGTTCCGTTTGCTCACTTTCATCTCAGACCACTGCAGCTGTGCATGCTCAGATAGTGGAATGGGGATTATGCGGATTTATCTCCTCAGATAAATCTGGATCTAGAGACCAGAGACTCTCTTCTTTGGTAGTTATCACAGTATCATCTGTCCCAGGGAATGTGCTTGGGTCATAGTGACGACGGACGCCAGCCTCTTGGGCTGGGGTGCAGTCTGGAATTCCCTGAAGGCTCAGGGTGTTTGGACTCAGGAGGAGTCCCTACTACCAATCAATATTCTGGAACTGAGAGCAATATTCAATGCGCTTCAAGCGTGGCCTCAGTTGGCTTTGGCCAAATTCATAAGATTCCAGTCGGACAATATCACGACTGTAGAATATATCAATCATCAAGGGGGAACAAAGAGTTCTCTAGCGATGATAGAGGTTTCCAAAATAATTCGATGGGCAGAGACTCACTCTTGCCATCTATCAGCAATCTGTATCCCAGGAGTAGAGAACTGTGAAGCAGAATTTCTAAGTCAGACTTTTCATCCGGGGGAGTGGGAGCTCCATCCGGAGGTGTTTGCGGCATTGATCCGTCAATGGGGCACACCGGAATTGGATCTTATGGCATCTCGTCAGAATGCTAAACTTCCACGTTACGGATCCAGGTCAAGGGATCCCCAAGCGGTACTGATAGATGCTCTAGCAGTACCTTGGTCGTTCAACCTGGCTTATGTGTTTCCTCCATTTCCTCTCCTACCTCGTCTGATTGCAAGAATCAATCAGGAGAGAGCTTCAGTAATCCTGATAGCGCCTGCGTGGCCACACAGGACTTGGTATGTAGATCTAGTGGACATGTCATCTCTGCCACCGTGGAAACTGCCATTGAGACAGGACCTTCTCATCCAAGGTCCGTTCATCTAAGCGGGGATTCTCTGAGTCGGTCATTGATACTTTGATTCAGGCTCGAAAGCCTGTCACTAGAAAAATTTACCATAAGATATGGCGTAAATATCTTTATTGGTGCGAATCCAAGGGCTACTCATGGAGTAAGGTTAGGATTCCTAGGATTTTGTCCTTTCTCCCAGAAGGATTGGAGAAGGGATTATCAGCTAGTTCTTTAAATGGACAAATTTCTGCTTTGTCAATTTTACTACACAAGCGTCTGGCGGATGTCCCAGACGTTCAGTCTTTTTGTCAGGCTTTAATCAGAATCAAGCCTGTGTTTAAACCTATTGCTCCGCCATGGAGTTTGAATTTAGTTCTCAATGTTCTTCAAGGGGTTCCGTTTGAACCCATGAATTCCATAGATATAAAGCTTTTATCTTGGAAAGTTTTGTTTTTATTTGCTATCTCTTCTGCTCGAAGAGTTTCTGAGCTTTCTGCATTACAATGTGATTCGCCTTATATTCCATTCTGATAAGGTGGTTTTGCGTACTAAACCTGGATTCCTTCCTAAGGTTGTTTCAAATAAGAATATTAATCAGGAAATTGTTGTTCCTTCCTTGTGTCCTAATCCTTTGTCTGTTACATAACCTGGACGTGGTTCGTGCCTTGAAGTTTTACTTACAAGCGACCAAGGATTTCCGTCAAACATCTTCTCTATTCATTGTTTATTCTGGAAAGCGTAGGGGTCAAAAAGCTACGGCTACCTCTCTTTCTTTTTGGCTGATAAGCATCATCCGCCTGGCATACGAGACTGCTGGACAGCAGCCTCCTGAAAATATTACGGCTCATTCTAATAGAGCGGTGGCTTCCACATGGGCTTTTAAAAACGATGCTTCTGTTGAAGAGATTTGTAAGGCTGCGACTTGGTCCTTCATATTTTTTCCAAATTTTACAAATTTGATACTTTTGCTTCTTCGGAGGCTATTTTTGGGAGAAAAGTTCTTCAAGCAGTGGTGCCTTCCGTTTAGGTGTCTTTCTTGTCTCTCCCGTTCATCCGTGTCCTGTTTCTTTGGTATTGTATCCCACAAGTAAGGATGAATCCGTGGACTCGTCGTATCTAGTAGAAGAAAAGGAAATTTATGCTTACCTGATAAATTGATTTCTTCTACGATACGACGAGTCCACGGCCCTCCCTGTCATTTTAGACAGATTATATTTTTTTTTTCAAACTTCAGTCACCTCTGCACCTTTTTTAGTTTCTCCTTTTTCTTCCTATACCTTCGGTCGAATGACTGGGGGGGCGGAGTCAAGGGAGGATCTATATAGACAGCTCTGCTGTGGTGCTCTTTGCCACTTCCTGTTAGCAGGAGGATAATATCCAACAAGTAAGGATGAATCCGTCGTATCATAGAAGAAATCAATTTATCAGGTAAGCATAAATTTCCTTTTTTATTATTCTTTGTTAAAATTTAGCTCCTTTCCTTGAATGCATACTGAGATAGGCTTAAGCGAGTATCTTAATATTTCTGTTTTTTATTTCAGTGGAGAGCCTTCCAAACTTGACAGCGATGTCCTATCTGCTTTAGAAAAGGTGGAAATTGATGACCAAAAATACCCCTATGTTTCCAAATGGATACATTCTGTGCTCTCCTACCCAAGTACAGAACGTCAAAGGTACAGAACTACAATGTAATGCCTTAAAATGCTTTGTGTTCAGATTATTAAAAAGTTTCAAGCAGTGGGTCATAGTATACCATTGAAAGGTATAGATCTATATAGATAGATATAAATATCTAAATAAAGCTGTAGTTGATATCTTAACCATTTAATTTACAAGGGTTGGTTGTTGGAGTCTGTAATACTAAATTTCTTCCAGGCTGATTCACGTTTACTGTAGTCTTTTCTTTTTTTTGATGCAAGACTTCTGGTGAGCTTTAGGTTTAAAAATTACAAAAGAAAAGGTTGATCAAATGGTGCTAGGAATATCAAAATAATTCTCTGTACGCTTTCCTGCCCAATAGATACCTTGGAATCACATGAGGACACTCAAGCGGCACAGAAAGAAGGGCAAAAAGGCATAGAAAAATGTAAAAAAAAATAAAATAAAAAAAAAGGGGGGGGGTTGCATGTTTCAATTTGTATATGGGCGTTTTCCAAACCCCAAAAATCTTGATAAAATCGACCTGTGTTTCTTTTTCTTTTTTTTTTTTTTTTTCTTTTTTTTTCTTTTTTTTTTTTTTTTTTCTTTTTTTTTCTTTTTTTTTTCAAAACATCTTTTATTGTCATTTTAATAGCACAATACAGCCGTTGTAATGAAAACATCACATAATAACACCAGTTGTTAGCTGAAAATGTGCTGACAGTCCAACTTTAACACATTACTAAGCAGATGATATTTTCAATTTACAATCAGTAAAGAGAGAAGAAAGAAAAGAAAAATTGTCTGTCAGCACGTCACTATCTCAATTCTTGTCTCACCTCCATGTCTCGTGTGACCTGCTCCGTCAGTCTGCTGTCAGTCACCGCTGCTGGCCCAGGTCCCCCTACTGAACATGCAAGATATTCCTCCCAGAGGAGGCGTACATCCGTCATAAAATTTAATTTCGTTCTTTTGGTATAGCCATATTCTTCCAGGGTCAATAGGTCGGTTATTTTTTCCGTTTAGTTAATTATTGTCGGGGAATGCAGAGTCGATTAAGCGCTATCAGAGCCTTGGCTCCCGTCAGACCTATCTGTAGTATAGTAAGTTTAAGTTTGCATGTAAGTCTTGGTAAGTCGTTCAGTAGGACTACTCTTGGTGTCAAAAGAAGCTCATAAGAGAGCAAGGCGCAGAGACAAGTCTCCACTGCCTGCCAAAAGGGTCTAATTTTAACACATGACCACCACATATGGACGTAACTCCCTCTCTCGTTACAGCCTCTCCAGCAGTATTCTGTTGCATGGGGGTAGATAGAATGAAGCCTTAAGGGGGTGAGATACCACTGTAGTAAGACTTTGAAATTTAACTCTAATGATTGGGGGGAAGTTGAGGATTGCTTTGTCTGTAGGAATATCCTACACCAATCTTCCTTTGACAATTCTATGTCTAATTCTCATTGCCATTTATCTGTATATGCTGGAAGTTGGGTCGTGTATTCGGTCTGTATAATTTTCCTGGCCAGCGATAGGGAATGTTTCGCACCTTCAGGTCTAGTACAAAGGTTTTTGAATGGAGGAGACCTCTCTTAGGAAATCATGTTTGAATGGGGAGGTGTGAATAAAATGCGTCAATTGAGAGTGTTTAAACCAGGTTGAGTATGTGCCCCCTGCCACTGTCTTCAAGTCTACACTTTTCTTGAGTTGCCCCTTTGTGGTGAATTTGTGTAGTGGAACGGTGTAACCCCATTCAGTTAGTCTCTGTTTACCCTTGTCCAAACCCCCTATCAGCTCTGCGTTCGTGGGAATTGGGAAAAGGGGGGAACGTGCGCCCAAGATGTGCTTTCTACGTTTTACTATTGAATCCCAAGAGTCAAATACCCATCGGTGAATCTCCAGTTCTGAACACTGTGGGGGTCTAAGTTCCCCAGGAACCTAGCACAACGCTCTTACATCTGGGACCCTGAGAATATGTGAATCGATCGCTACCCATGCCTTGAAGTCCCTAGATCTATGCCAATCTATGACCCGTTGTAGGGTTATTGCGTCTAGATAATCTGCTATGCAGGGTAGACCCAAACCTCCACTACTGTAGGCTCTATACATAGTGTCTCTGCAGATCCTAGGTTTAAGTTTCCCCCATATAAATAAGTTAATGTGCTTCTGGAGTTGTGTGTTAAACCATATATGGATAGGGAGTGTTTGGAACAGGTACAAGATCCTGGGCAAGGTGGTCATCTTTATACATCGATTACGACCCCACCAAGTAATCGGCTTAGCCAACCACGTTTTTAGGTCCTGTTGGACCTTCCGGGCTAGTGCTAAATAATTTTCATCAAAAAGTTGGGAGGTGTTGTGAGAAAGTTGGATCCCCAAGTATCTAATAGATTTTTCTTATAAATTCAGGGGGCATATATTTTTTATAGTTTTAAATAATTCAGTGGAAGAGAAACATTTAGGATCTAAATTTATTTTTGTTAACTAAAAAGTTTGAGTATTTGCCAAAGGAGTCAATCTGTTTGAGGAGCTCGAGGATAGAGGCCAGAGGGTCTGAGATTGTAAATAGGATATCATCCACATACATCGCTATCTTGAAAGTGTGTGGGCCTACATGTATGCCCTTAATTTGTGGATCTTTTCTAATATGCGCTGCAAGGACTTCCATTGTTAAAATAAACAGGGTGGACGAAAGGGGGCAGCCTTGCCTAGTTCCGTTGCGAATGTAAAAAGGCTCTGATAGCATGCCGTTTGCTCTCACCCTCGCAGAGGGATTCGCATATAGACTGAATATGCGGGTTACCATGTTGGGGCCGAACCCCAGTGACCTCATGGTTTCTCCTAGAAAGTCCCAACTGATGCGATCAAATGCTTTGTCTGCGTCCGTTGCTAGGACTGACGGGATTTTATGATATTTGACATAAGAGGCTAGAGTTACTGCTCTGATAGTGTTATCCCTCGCCTCCCTCCCCGGGACGAAACACACTTGATCCGTATGTATGAGAGTATTCAGAATTTTGTTAATGCGGTTGGCTAGGATCTTGCCCAGGATCTTGAGGTCTGTGTTAAGGAGGGAGATGGGTCTATAGCTACTCGGGTCAGTGGGATTTTTGTTTGGTTTCGGGATCACCGAAATATGTGCCAGTAACATGTCTTGGGAAAGTATGAGTTTGACATCTAAAGCATTGAATAACCGTAACAAATGTGGGGCAAGGATTGTCCTAAAGGACTTGTAGTATGCGTTTGAAAATCTGTCAGGGCCTGGGGCTTTCCCTGTGGGCAGATCGCAAATTGCGTTAAGATTAGATTAGAGATATTGGTTCTTCAAATATGTCCCTCTGCGCGGGTTCAAGTTTGGGCAAGTCTGCTGTCTCTATGTAAGTTCTCATTTGTTCTATTTGGTCGGGTGTGCTTCCCTTTTCAAGGTTATATAGTTTTGCATAGAATTCACTGAAGTGGTTGGCGATCTGTTTGCTGTCATATATATCCTTATTATCCGGGGTTACCAATTTGGGTATCTGTGATCTAATTGTTTGCGTCCTTAACAGTTTTGCTAGGAGTGGACCTGCACGGTTGCCCTCGTAGGCGTAAAGTTTCCTGATACTAAGGGCTTATCTTTGCGCTTCTTTAGTTAAAATATTATTGAGTTCTTGTCTAACCTTTTCAAGCTGTGTGGCTAGTAGGTGGTCTGTTGGGGTGTTCTTATGCCTGAGTTCTAAGTTATGGATCTGTTTGGAGAGCATCTCTATGGTCTTGTTATATGTTTTCCTCCTATATGCCGTGTGTTTGATACATTCACCTCTTAGAACAGCCTTATGGGCGTCCCATATTGTATTCGGGTTCATGTCCGGTGTAGCATTAATGTTAAAATATTCCTCTAATACCTTGGTCAGGGGTTCCAGTGTGACTGGAAAGTGCAGTAGGGAGTCATCCATTCTCCAGATGAATGGCGTAACTGGATGGTTGGGCCAGTCCAGATAGATATGTATGAGGGAATGATCGGACCAGGCTGTGGGTTGGATATCCGAGTCTTTTACTAAGGAGAGGTGGTTTCTGTCTATTAACAGGTAATCTATTCTCGTATAAACTTTCCATGGGTGTGAGTAAAAGGTGTAGTTTCTCTGGGTGTTATGTTGCACTCTCCAAATATCAATCAGCCCTAGTTGTGATAGGCAGTCATATAATGCATTTGGTGCCCTTGTTTGTGAAAAGGGGTTGCCGGTGGATGTGTCTAGTTTGGGGTTGAGTTATATTTAGGTCTCCTCCTAATATCAATGGTCCCTTACTGTTCTCAGTGACCATTGACAATAATTGGCGGTAAAATCTGGATTTATTACTGTTAGGGTCGTATACATTCACCAGGATTATTGGATTATTAAAAAGGGTACCTGTTATGATTAAAATTCTGCCTTCATCTATAACCTTATTTGTTATTGTGAATTGAATGTTTTTATGAAATAGAATGCCTACTCCGTTTTTCTTTATTCCAACCGAGTGGGAATTAAATATTCCAAGGGGGTATGTTTTAGATGTGAATTTTGGTTCTGCTGAGTTTAAAAAATGGGTTTCTTGTAAGAAAATAATGGAGTCTTTTTGTTTAGCAAAATGACGCAGGGCTACCGAACGTTTAGTGGGTGAGTTTAAACCCTTCGTGTTTTGTCATGTTATGGTAAGTGTTGGGTCAGTCATGAGTATTCGTAGGGGTGAGCCAGGTTCTATTTAGATGGTCCCTTACCTGCCGTCGACAGTGATGTGGGATCTGGGCAGGTGCCCTCCGAGTGGTCCAGGAAAAGGCAGGAGTACAGATGACAAGACAGAAGATGAGACAATGCATTATTTTCTTCACAATAAGTACTGTGCCGACAGACAGAAAAAAAAACAGAATTAATATGAACATCATAACATAACATTTTCCAGACCTAGATCTGCAGCAATCTAACTAGTAACAACTAAAGGTTGACAAATAGTCAACTGAATATTGAGAAACCTTATATAACAAAATTATTGGTAGCTACAAGTCTACTACGAATGGGGGTAAAACGAACTTCTAGGTTTGGTTGATGTAAGAACCAACCTAGTCATGGGAGGGGACCCTATCAGGGGGGGGTTAGGAAATATATAATTGTAAAATCTAAGGGTTATTTGTAATCTATCTCAAAAGAGGGGCCTATATGATACTGCATGAGTTCGTTACAAGATCGAAAACCAGTTGTTGGTTGTAGGATCTGATACCCAGTCCAACAGTTGGACAGAGGACAATTGTTGTCTTTGCATTCCAGGTTGTGCTCTCAGGTTGGGTCTGCTTCTCCATTTTCCTGTAGCTGTGCTGCAGGTGCTGGGTTCCTCCTCTTTTTTTGGGATTGTGGACCTTTCTGGGCGCTGAGGCCTGGGTGGTAGATTTGGGTGAGTTCTGTCCGCTTTGTTGCTGTCTTTCAGTAGAGGCAACGATGGTTGTGGAATATCCAATTGTGTGCAAAAGGTTTCCAGGTCCTCTGGGTCCCTATAGATATAGGTTTTATTCGCCAGCGTTAATGCACTAAGATCAGCATACACTTGTATGGAGTCTTCTCCGAACTGAATAGGAGACTTCTTCCGTGCTGCTTGGAGTATCCTTTCTTTGTCCAAGAATTTGTGACAACATAGGACAATGTCCCTGGGGGGGAGCTGATGAAGGGGACTTGGCCCTCAGAGCGCGGTGCCCTCAGGTCTAGCAAACATTTAAAGAGGTTCTGCAAATAAGATGGCATTTGTGCTGATTGAATCTGTTCTGGCACCCCTCTGATGCGGAGATTTTGACGTCTGCCCCTGTTATCAAGATCTTCTATTTGTGCTTGCAATTGTAGTATGGTGGTGTTTTGATGTTCTAAGGCAGTAGCCATGTTATCGGATGTCCTCAATGTCTCCTCCATCTGCTCTTCCAGCTGGAGAACCCGGTGGCCAAGTGCATTAACTTCTTTTTTTTTACCCCAGCCAACCCCTCTTTAATAGTATTGTTCATTTGGGTCATAAAGAAGGTGAGGTCATCTTTAGTAGGGAGAGACTTAAGGTCTGCTTTGGTGATGTATGTGGTCTGATCCTCTATGTGTTGAATCTTGTTCAGTACAGTCCATGTTATCCGCTGTGACCATGTCTGCATTTCCTGTGTTTGAGCCCTCATAGGGCTTGAAAAAGGCATTAACTTTATTCCCTTGTGTAATAGCTGATTTGCTTGTTTTTTCTCCTTTAGGTTTATTCTGCGTCGCCATATTTGCGGTAATAAGTTAGGCGTCGGCAAACTGTGTTCTTAAGTTGTCCGTCTGTTAACTATTGCTTCTTTTCAAGTGCTGTCTTATCGCTCCGCTTTTCGGCTGTGTTTGGTAATACTGCTAGTATATATAAAATTCAGCCTGTTGCGTGGCTAGGGGATAATGTGTGGCATTTCACAGTTGTAGAAAGTGTTTTTAATTCTTGGGGTAGAGGGCGATTAGTCAAGGGGGATTGCTATCCTAGAGCCCAGTAGGCCGCTTCCCAGGTGAGCAAAATTTACAGGCCGCAACTTAAAATGCGCAATCACCGGAGGAGCCGGTTGTACCTGCTTATGCTGCTGTCGATGGTGACTTCAACTGATGCGGTTTGCAGTCTGATCGTGGTCTGTGCTATGCAGGCTTATCTGCAATGTGTAGTGGGATTAACCGCTATTAGAATATGTGGCGTGACGTAGCTAGGCCTCGGTTCCACCTCCTCTATCTTTGTTTCTGCTCAATATTCGACAAGCCACCCTTTCCAAGTTACCCCTCAGATAGACAGAATTATTGCCTACATATCTGGCATATATTAGCCTGGATGGCCCTCCTTCAGGTCCGCCACCAAGACCATCGGCTCCGGAGCTCAGTTACTATGCGGCCGTGTTCGACCTCGGCCGGCTCCGCCCCCGCACTGTGTTTCTTTTTTAAGACACGATGAGTCCACGGATCATCTTAATTAATAATGGAATATTCACCTCCTGGTCAGCAGGAGAAGGCAAAGAGCACCACAGCAAAGCTGTTAAATAGCTCCTCCCTTCCCTCCCACCTCAGTCATTCTCTTTGCCTACGTTAGTGGCAAAGTGAGGTGTTAGTTTTAGAGTCTTAAATCAAGAGTTTTATTTTTAAAGTAGTGCAAGAGAGTGCTGCTTTGTTCTAGGGTGTAGCCATAGTCCATATCAGTCTCTTCAGTAGAGCTTTTGGTGGCTTTAGAGCAATGGGAACTTGTGGGACATAATGCTCACTGCGCCTCCCATACATTTATGCTGCCCTAACCCTGAAAAATCTGAGGGATATTACTCAGTATTTTCTCCTCTTTCACAGGTCCATGTGAGGTTTAGGACCTCGCAAACCTGGGAGCTGCCTTTGCTGTCGGGCAGAATATGAGGTAAGTGCTGACTTTTATTTCTGTTGATATATAGAAACACTCAGATGAAGTTGGACACTTAATTTGTATAGATGGGATTGATAAAGAAGCCCTTAATGGATTGGGCACTTTATTTTTATTTTTGCATGAATTCTTCCTGATAAATAGAAGATTATATGTGACAGCTAGCGCAGGCACTAGGGGGAACTTAGTATTTAACAGGGCAACCGACGATGGTGGTAGTCACATCTCCCGGCGGTAATTAAAGATTCATGCCGACTGAGAGATGACTGTTCTGATATCACCCTAGGCGGGTGTAATTGGTTTAACTGGCTGATGGGTTTATCTGACTAGCATAATACTTAGTCTCTGAGGCACTTTATCTCATCTCCTTACGGTAACATAAGAAACATGCCGACCGGGAGATTACTGTACTGATATCGCCCTAGGCGGGTGTAGTTAGGTGCTTTTACATCTAGTTGACTATTGTCATAATTAGTCTCTGGGGCACTTTATTCATCTCCTGGCGGTTACATATAACAACATGCCGACCGGGAGATGACTGTTTTGGTAACGCCCACGACGGGCAGTCTTTGGGGGGGCGGTATTTGCATATTGCGCCTTTTTCCACTTCTCTTCCGGAGCAGTTACTGATCCTATACGCATCTTCATACTATATGCGTAATGGGACCGGAGACTGTCTTTCTCTGTTGCGGTGGAGTTACTGATAACATAAACGTACTGCTCAGGGGGAGATAGTTTTTTCTGTTCAGACGGGCACCTCAGCAATTTCCTGCTGAGGGGTTTTTGATAAATAGCAAAGCTTATTTAAGCTGTTCTGCCATATTTACAAGATTTAATGAAAAGAGGAAAAAAGTTGCTCTTTTTAAAATTTAAAGTGAATGTAACATTTTTGTATGGTTTACTGTTATTAAAGGATTCTTTGGAAGCTCTTGGTTTTTTTGTGAAAAAAAAGGACCAAGAGGCTATGCAGAGAGGTTTTTTCTTTCGTGTTACACAATGTTTAACTACCACCTTTTTTTTCTTTCTTATGTATGTGAGGAATTTAATCCTTAGGAATAGTGTTTTTTTCTGAGACAACAGTTTCCAAAGAGACTTAAAAGGAAGGGAGCAGTCCGAGGCTCCCTAAAGGTTCAGGGAGTTTGGACTCGGTCTGAGTCCGTGCTACCTATAATTTTGCTAGAGCTGAGAGCGAAGGCTCTTCTGGCCTGGCCCAGTTAGCCTCGGTCCAGTTTATCAGGTTCCATTCGGACAATATACCTTCTGTGGCTTACATCACTCATCGGGGAGGAACGAGGAGTTCCTTAGAGATGACAGAGATAACCAGAAATAGCTCAGGAGGCATATTCCTGTTGTCTGTCGATGATCCACATCCCAGGGGTAATCTACTGGGAGGTGAACTTCCTGGGCAGGCAGACCTTTCAGGGGGAGTGGGAGCTCCATCCGGAAGTGTTCTCCAGCCTGATTCTCAGGTGGGTTTAGTCGGAATTAGATTTCTTGGCATTCTGACAGACTGCCAAGCTCCCGAGATTCGGGTCGAGGTGCAGGGATTCCCAGACGGAACTGTTAAATGCTCTGGCGGTTCCTTGGATTTTCACTCGAGCATATCTATTTCCTCTGTTTGCGCTTCTTTCTTGGGTCATAGCTCGAATCAAGCAGGAGAGGGCATCGGATGATCCTCATTGTTCCTGCTTGGCCTTGCAGAATTTGGTATGCAGATCTGGTGGACTTGCTATTTCTGCTGCCTTGGAGTCTTCCGTTGAGGAAGGACCTTCTAATTCTAGGGCCTTTCCTTCTCCCATTTCTAATATCTCTGCAGCTGACTGCTTCGAGATTGAACGTTTATTTTTATCCAAGCAGGGTTTTCTGACTCGGTCATAGTGACTATGATTCAGGTTCGTAAGCCTGTATCTAGTAAGATTTGCCATAGGATATTGCGTGCATATCTCTATTGGTGTGGATCCAAGAGCTACTCATGGAGTAGAGTTAAGATCCCTAGAATTTTGTCTTTTCTCCAAGAAGGTTTGGAGAAAGGCATCTCGTCTAGTTCCCTAAAGGATCAAATCTGAGCCTTTTCCATTTTGTTACACAAACGTCTGGCGGATGTTACAGATGGGCAATCATTTTGTCAGGCCTTGGTCTGGATCAGGCCTGTGTTCAAGACAATTACTCCTTCATGGAGTCTGAATTTCATTCTCAAAGTTCTTCTGGAGGCTCCTTTTGAGTTTAGGTTTTCCTCGATATTAAGTAGTTATCTTGAAAAGTTTTATTTCCTGTTGCTATTTCTTCTGCTCGGGAAGTGTCAGAGCTTTCGGCATTTCAGTATGAGTCTCCTTATCTTATTTTCCGTTCAGATAAAGTAGTTTTGTGTACTACATTTGGATTTCTTCCTACGTTTGTTTCTGATCGGAACATTAATCAGGAGATTGTTGTTCCCTCCTTGTGTCATTATCCTTCTTCTCAGAAGGAACGAGACTGTGCATTTTGGACGTGGTCTGTGCTTTAAAGTTTTCTCCTGCAGGCGACTAAAGATTTTCATCAGTCTTTTTCTTTGGCTGTGGTTTTCTCTGGAAAACGTAAGGGACAGAAGGCTAAGGCTACTTCTCCCTCTTTTTGACTGAAGAGTATCATAGGAAACTGCTGGACAGCAGCCGAGAGTATTACGGTTCATTCCACGAGGGCTTTTGCTTCCTCATGGGCATTCACAAATTAAGTTTCTGTGGAACAGATTTGCAAGACTGCAACTTGGTCTTCTTTTCAAACGTTTTAAAATTTCTTCATATTTGATATGCAGCTGAAGCTGCTTTTGGGAGAAAGTTTCTTCAAGCTGTGGTGCTTTCCGTTTCGGTTACCCGTCTTGTCCCTCTCGTATCATCAGCTTGGGTATTGAATCCCATTAGTAATTAAGATGATCCGTGGACTCATCGTGTCTTAAAAATGAAAAGAAAATGTATGCTTACCTGATAAATGTATTTCTTTTTTGACACGATGAGTCCACGGCCCACCCTGTTCTTATAGACAGGTTGTGGGTTGTTGTAAACTTCAGACTCCTCTGCACCTTGACTTTTCCTTTCTCTTCCTAACGTCGGTGGAATAACTGGAGTGGGAGGGAGGGGAGGGGCTATTTAACAGCTCTGCTGTGGTGCTCTTTGCCTCCTCCTGCTGACCAGGAGGTGAATATCCCGTTAGTAATTAAGATGATCCGTGGACTCATCGTGTCAAAAAAGAAATAAATTTATCAGGTAAGCATAAATTTTCTTTTTTCTTTCGTAGAATGATGATAGTCCATAGGATCGATAAAATGTGGCATATATTTCCTGCCACCAGGAGGAGGCCAAGAACCCATGCAAGAGCTTAAAGTGAAAGTGAAGTTAATAGCTCCAGAATTCATCCATTAGAGCAAAATACTAACTGCAATATGGTCGCTAACTTTTTTAAATATTTTTTTTCCAAAATTAGACTTTTTAACTATATATTTTATATTACCGTTGCTGGGCGAACTCTTCCCACTTTCTACTTCCTCTATTTCTGTAATTTGACGTATAGAGTGGTCCCACACGTTTTATACGTATATCTATTGCTCGTGCACAAAGTCCCTTTCTAATGCGCATGCACGAATCGTCCTGTCACAGTTTAATGTGCTCCACGGCGATACCGTATCCAAAACAGGAGCACGCTAATGCGCGATACTGGAACGCGCTCTAAACACAATTAGTCAGAAAAAAGTGCGCATGCGCAGACTAAGATGTGGGAGGGTGACGTAGTTTGATGGCCGCCTTATGGCCAGAATTTCAATTGGGTAGATCTAAAACGTGACCAAGGCAGAAAAAGTGAGTAAATAACGGGCTGATTTCGGAGATGGAAAAAATTTAATTTATTGCGGCGATAACTCTGTAAATAGAAAAATAGGAAAAAAATGATGAATGAAACTGCTATTATTTTTGGGTAAATAATATAACTGTGGATCGCAAACATTGTAAGTTAACTTTCACTTTAAATTAACTCCCACCCCCCCATCTGTTCTTGGCCGCCAGAAGATTGAGAATAGAGGTGTTAAAGTTACTTGCTTATGGATAGTTTGGGAGCTCAGATCAATGTGAGACCATTTATCCCTGAGAGATTTCCTTCACAAAGAAGACAGAAGAGATTTCCAGCAAGCTGAATGATACAGGGACAAAGGCATACCCGGTTATGTGCGCAGTATCTCCTTCCCCTGTGGGATAATGGTATTTCCTCAGAAATCTTCTGCTGTACTTGTACAAACACTGGAGGGCCTCTCTACTGAATACTGCTGCATTTGGATGACTGGTAATCCAGTGGAGGAATGCTTCTTCACGTAAGCCACTTACCACAGCACAGATACAGCCCACAGGCTATTATGAGGTATTCTAACAGAGTTACAGCATAGCCAGGGGACTTAGGCTCTCCCACTGACACACTTTTTTTGCCTAAATCGGGAATATAGCTGCCCTACATCACTTAGAATGGCACTCTAAGACGACTGACACCTTTTTGGACCCTTTGGCAGCCCTGGGACCCTTTTTCACTCTGCACACTACAATCAGCAGTTTGAAATCATTGGTCCCCTCACCAAGCATCCGGTTAGCTTATGCAGCATGAAGGGAAAGTTTTTGGGGTATATAATAGTGTTTTTGTGCAAAATGCTAATATTTTTTTGGCGTGAAGGTACGTTCGGAGACGCAAATTCGCCATTTTCGGCGTCTTAGTTGACGCCAGGTTCCTTGCACAAGGTTGCGTCATTTCCGGATGTTAGCGACAAAAAATTTCATTTTGCGTTGCGCATCATACTTGACGCCAAATAATTTAATTATTTAAACCCCACTTCCTATATGTCTCTTGCCTTTTTCTATGCTCAGAGGGCTATGCTGTTTGCATTTTTTTCCCATTCCTGAAACTGCCATATGAGGAAACTGATAATTTTGCTTTATATGTTGTTTTTTTTCTCTTACATTTGCAAGATGTCTCAATCTGATCCTGTCTCAGAAACTACTGTTGGATTCCTGCTTCCAGATAACAGTTCTACCAAAGATAAGTGTATCTGTTGTAAGTTAGCAGAGATTATATCTCCAGGGGTAGTATGCAACAGTTGTCATGATAAGCTTTTACATGCAGAGAATGTATCCATCAGTACTAGTACAATGCCTGTTGTTTCTTCAACATCTAATATACATGATTTCCCTGTGAATATAAAAGATTTTATTGCTGATGCGATTCAGAAGGCTTTGTCTGCTATTCTGCCTTCTAATAAATGTAAAAGGTCTTTTAAAACTTCTCATAAAGTTGATGAAATTTCAAATGACCAACAACATACTGATTTATCTTCCTCTGATGAGGATCTATCTGATTCAGAAGATCTTACCTCAGATATTGACACTGACAAATCTACTTATCTCTTTAAGATGGAGTATATTCATTCCTTGTTAAAAGAGGTGTTGATTACTTTGGATATTGAGGAAACTAGTCCTCTTGATATTAAAACTAGTAAACTTTTAAATTCTGTTTATAAACCTCCTGTGGTTACTCCAGAGGTTTTTCTAGTTCCTGATGCTATTTCTGATATGATTTCAAAGGAATGGAATAGGCCTAGTACTTTTATTCCTTCTGCTAGGTTTAAAAAGTTGTATCCTTTGCCAGCAATTAGATTGGAGTTTTGGGAAAAAATCCCTAAAGTTGATGGGGCTATCTCTTCTCTTGCCAAACGTACTACAATCCCTATGGAAGTTCCTTTAAAGGACCCTTTATATAGGAAACTTGAATCTTATCTAAGGAAAGCTTATTTATATTCTGACTATCTTCTCAGGCCTGCAATTTCTATGGCTGATGTTGCAGCTGCATCAACTTTTTGGTTGGAAAGTTTAGCGCAACAGGAAACAGATCCTGATTTGTCTAGCATTGTTCGCTTGCTTCAACATGCTAATCATTTTATCTGTGATGCTATTTTTTATATCAAAATTGATGGTAAATATATGTCTCTAGCGATCTTAGCTAGAAGAGATTTGTGGCTTAAATATTGGAATGCTGACATGGTATCTAAGTCTAGATTACTATCTCTTTCTTTCCAAGGTAACAATTTATGTGGTTCTCAGCTGGATTCAATTATTTAAACTGTTACTGGGGGGAAAGGAGTTTTTTTACCTCAGGATAAAAGATCTAAGGATAAATCTAAGGCTTCTAATCATTTTCGTTCTTTTCAACAGAATAAGGAACAGAAAGCCAATCCTTCAAATCCCCAAAGAATCTGGTTCCAATTGACACCCTCTTCAAGTTGGAATAAATCCAAGCCTTTTAAGAAACCAAAGCCAGCCCCCAAGTCTGCATGAAGGTGCGGCCCACATACCAGCTCAGCTGGTGGGGGGCAGATTAATACTTTTCCAAAACATTTGGGAAGATTCTGTCCAAAATCAATGGATTCAGAGCATTGTCTCTCAAGGGTATCAAATAGGATTCAGGGTAAGACCTCCTGTGAGAAGATTTTTTCTCTCACGCGTTCCAGCAGATCCAGTGAAGGCTCAGACCTTTCTGAAGTGTGTTTCAGATCTAGAGCTTTCAGGGGTAATTATACCAGTTCCGTTTCAGGAACAGGGTTTGGTGTTTTATTCAAATCTATTCATTGTCCCAAAGAAAGAGAATTCATTCAGGCCATTTCTGGATCTGAAAATTTTGTAAGAGTGCCAACTTTCAAAATGGTGACTATAATCACTATTCTGCCTTTTTTGTTCAGCAAGATCATTATATGTCCACAATAGACTTACAGGATGCATATCTTCATATTCCGATTCATCCAGACCCCTATCGGTTTCTGAGATTCTCATTTCTAGACAAGCATTACCAATTTGTCGCTCTTCCATTTGGCCTAGCGACAGCTGCAAGAAATTTTTAAAAAGTTCTCGGTGCCCTACTCTCTGTAATCAGAGAACCAGGGTATTGCTGTGTTTCCTTATTTGGATGATGTCTTGGTACTAGCTCAGTCTTTACATTTTGCCAAATCTCACACAAATCAACTAGTGTTGTTTCTTCAAAGATCAATTTACCAAAAAGTTTTTTGATTCCTCAGATAAGGGTCACCTTTTTAGGTTTCCATATAGATTCAGTGTCCATGACTCTGTCTATAACAGAAAAGAGACAAATGAAATTGATTTCAGCTTGTCAGAGCCTTCAGTCTCAATCATTCCCTTCAGTTGCTATGTGCATGGGGGTTTTAGGTCTCATGACTGCAGCATTGGACGCGATCGCCTTTGCTCGTTTTCATATGAGAACTCTCCAGCTTTGTATGCTGAAGCAATGGTGCAGGGATTATACAAAGATATCACAATTAATATCCTTAAATCCCAATGTTCAACTTTCTCTGACTTAGTGGTTAGATCACCACCGTATAATTCAAGGGGCCTCTCTTGTTCGTCCAACCTGGACTGTAATCACAACAGATGCAAGTCTTTCAGGTTGAGGAGCTGTCTGGGGATCTCTGACAGCACAAGGGGATTTGGAAATCTCAAGAGACGAGGTTGCCAATTAATATTTTAGAACTCCATGCTATTTTCAGGGCTCTTCAGGTTTGGCCTCTGTTGAAGAGAGAACTGTTCATTTGTTTTCAGACTGACAATATCACAACTGTGGCATATGTCAATCATCAGGGTAGGACTCACAGTCCCCTAGCTATGAAAGAAGTATCTTGAATACTTGCTTGGGCGGAATCCAGCTCTTGTCTAATTTCTGCTGTACATATCCCAGGCGTAGACAATTGGGAAGCAGATTATCTCAGCCGTTAGACTTTAAATCCAGGGGAGTGGTCGCTCCATCCAGATGTGTGTTTTCAGATTGTTCAGATGTGGCGTCTTCCAGAAATAGATCTGATGGTTTCCCATCTAAACAAGAAACTTCCCAAGTACCTGTCCAGAGTCGGTGGATGCGTTAGTTCCTTGGTTTTACCAACCTGCTTATATCTTTCCGCCTCTAGTTCTTCTTCCAAGAGTGATCTCCAAGATCATCATGGAACATTCATTTGTGTTTCTGGTAGCACCAGCATGGCCTTACAGATTCTGTTATGCAGACCTTGTCCGGATGTCCAGTTGTCAACCTTGGCCACTTCCTTTAAGACCAGACCTTCTTTCTCGAGGACCGTTTTTCCATCAGCATCTCAAATCGTTAAATTTGAAGGTATAGAAATTGAACGCTTAGTGCTTAGTCATAGAGGTTTCTCTGACTCAGTGATTGATACTATGTTACAGGCTCGTAAATCTGTTTCTAGGAAGATCTATTATTGAGTTTGGAAGACTTATATTTCATGGTGTTCTCATAAATTCTCCTGGCATTCTTTTAGTGTTCATAGAATTTTACAGTTTCTTCAGCATGGTTTGAATAAAGGTTTGTCTGCAAGTTCCTTGAAGGGGACAAATCTCTGCTCTTTCTGTTTTATTTCACAAAAAGATTGATAAGCTTCCTGATATTCAGTGTGTTGTTCAGGCATTGGTCCATATCAAACCTGTCATTAAATCAATCTCTCCTCCTTGGAGTCGTAATTTGGTTTTGAAAGCTTTACAGGCTCCTTCTTTTGAGCCTATGCATTCTTTGGATATTAAACTACTTTCTTGGAAAGTGTAATTCATTTTTGGCTATCTATTCTGCTAGAAGAGTTTCTGAATTATCTGCTCTTTCTTGTGAGTCGCCTTTTCTGATTTTTCATCAAGATAAGGCAGTTTTGCGGACTTCATTTACATTTTTTCCTAAAGTTGTGAATTCTAACAACATTATTAGGGAAATTGTTGTCCCCTCTTTGTGTCCTAATCCTAAGAATTCTTTGGAAAGATCCTTACATTCTCTGGATGTTGTAAGAGCTTTGAAATATTATGTTGAAGCTACTAAAGATTTCAGGAAGACTTCTAGTCTATTTGTTGTCTTTACTGGTTCTAGGAAAGGTCAGAAAGCTTCTGCCATTTACTTGACTTCTTGGTTAAAGCTTTTGATTCATAAGGCTTAATTGGAGTCGGGTCAGGCCCAGCCTCAGGGAATCACAGCTCATTCTACTAGATCAGTCTCCACTTCGTGGGCTTTTAAGAATGAAGCTGAAGCTGATCAGATTTGCAAAGCAGTAACTTGGTCTTCTTTGCATACATTTACTAAATTCTACCGTTTTGATGTATTTGCCTCTTCTGAAGCAGTTTTTGGTGGAAAAATTCTTCAGGCAGCTGTTTCAGTTTGATTCCTCTGCTTATGTTTTAACTTTTTTCTTTTCATTTATGAGAAAAACTTATTCTTTTGGTTGTGGAATTTTTTTCAGCGGAGAATGGCTGTTTTTATTTTATCCCTACCTCTCTAGTGACTCTTCTGTGGAGTTCCACATCTTGGGTATTACTATCCCATACGTCACTAGCTCATGGACTCTTGCCAATTACATGAAAGAAAACATAATTTATGTAAGAACTTACCTGATAAATTAATTTCTTTCATATTGGCAAGAATCCTTTAGACCCACCCTTTTTATGGTGGTTATGTTTTTTGTATAAAGCACAATTATATTTCCAATTCCTTTTTTGATGCTTTTTACTCCTTTTTTCTATCACCCCACTACTTGGCTATTCGTTAAACTGAATTGTGGGTGTGGTGAGGGGTGTATTTATAGGCATTGAGGTTTGAGAAGCTTTGCCCCTCCTGGTAGGATTGTATATCCCATACGTCACTAGCTCATGGACTCTTGCCAATATGAAAAAAATGAATTTATCAGGAAAGTTCTTACATAAATTATGTTTTTGTGATCCTGTCACTGGAGGGTGGAGAGTACCCACAATGGAGCTACCAGGGGATCACTTGGGGGCATTTGGTCAGTCAACCTATAGAGTAAGGTAATACCTAGGCCCTATATAAGTACTTTCAGTTGTTGTGGTGTAAATTGGCTAGTATAGAGGGCTCTATTACATTACATATCAGTGTATGTGTGTTGTCTCATGCTATATTTGTGAATTTTACACATAATGGAACCCAGAGAATCTGTGCCCACTGAAACTGTCAAACACTATGGAAGAGGGCCCTACTGATACTTCTCCCTGTACATTTTTGTGTCTGTTTTGCAAATCTGTTTGTGTGCTAGTTCATTCAACTGTGCAATAGTTGTATCTCTGCATGCAAATCAGCTGCTTCCCTCTACTAACGCTAAGGAATTGTGTCCTGTTCCTGTATATATTACTTCGGCAGCCTCTACTGACTTCACTCCTGAAATTAAAGATAAAGGGCTATGGCAGAATATTTAGCGGCTATACCCAAGATAAGTAAGCGTGAACGCAAATCTGGGCATTTACCTCCCTCTCTTGATGTGAACATGCAAACTTCTTCCCCTCTCAACCTTAAATTCCTGTCCAATTCAGATGGGGAAGTGTCATCTGGTGAACAGGACCCTGTTCCTGACTCTGAATTTGACAATGCTTTCAGATTTAAAATGGATCATATCTGCATTGAGGTACTAAGAACTCTGGTTATTTCCAAGGAAACACCTGCTTAAAACAAATCTATAAATAAATTAAATGTTGTTTCTTTCCTAAGATGGAGAGTCTACGCCATTCAATTACTAGTGGTAATATCACTCCTGGCCAGCAGGAGGAGGCAAAGAGCACCACAGCAAAGCTGTTAAGTGCTACTCCCCTACCCATACTCCCCAGTCATTCTCTTTGCCTCTGTCAATGGAGGAGGTGAAGTTTGGTGTCTGAAGAAATTAATTCCTTTTTCGGGTACTTTTCCCTGCAAGCAAGGATTTGGGTTTAGCCGAGTCCACGTCAATCTCTTCACTAGAGTAGTGGTGGCTTTTAAGCAGTTAGGAAACAAAGCAAGGACTACCGCACAACTTCCTAACACATTGCTGCCCATAGTACAGAAAGCAAGAGTAGGTTACTCTGTTCTTTATTTTTTCTACAAGTCTCTGTAAGGAGTATGTGTCCTTTCACGCCTTGTGAGCGGTCTTCCTGCCGGGCAGCTAGACTGCAGGTAAGTGCTTTTGTCTTCTAGGTCTTGGAGAGTGTAAATTAAGCTCAGGTGTTGTAGGCAGAGGGAAACACACGTCTCTTACTTACTGCATAGTTTCCTCTCTCTGCCGGTCATGTGACTTCTCTCTGCTGTCGGATATTTACGAAGCGGAGCGGCATCATGGAATTTCAGTCCCTTCAGTGTATATCTACTATATGATCGTTTTAGAGACTTCTGACAGCCAAATTGTGTATAAGTGTTACGATAAGGCAACTCAGCCTCTCTGAGGTGTAGGGGGCCTGATTGGTTTATTATATTAAAGCATTATTGCATAATGTTAAGCGGCTGTGGTTTTAAAAAAAACATTAAAAGTGACAGTGTATTTAAAAAAATTCTACAATTTGGGGAATTTTTTATTTAGTATTATGGACATGGACTAACTCTTGTCTTGACAAATGCTTGTAATGCCTTGAGGCACAAATTTTTTTGTCTATGCAATTCTGTGCTGCATGCTTAGCTAGAACACTTCAATTCTCAAAAAGATACATTGTTGCCCTCTGAGCCCAATGTCTCAGGATGATGCTGTTTAGGCAATGCTTTCTCCTCAAACGTCCCTGCAGATTTTGCTGCACAGGTATCTTCTGCGGTATCTGTGGCATTATCTGCTTTTCCTATGCTGGGAAAACGCAAGAGGAACATTAGACATTCAAATAGTAAGGTTTCTGTTCCACCTACTGCTACGCAAGTTGACCTCCCTCATAAGTCTGAGGAGGAGGATACGTTGGTAGCCTCTGAGTTTGAAATCTCAGATTCGGATAGTATTATTCCTTCATCTGATACTGAAGAAGTAAAACTTCACCAACAATTCCACCCACAAGGATCACCAACAATTCCTAAGGTTTGCATTCTTAGACAAACACTACCAGTTTGTCACCCTTCCATTTTTTCTGGCTACAGCTCTCTCACATCTTCACAAAGGTGCTAGGAGCATTTTTGGCGGTGATCAGAGCTCAGTGGATCTCAGTTGCCCTTTATCTGGACGATATCTTAGTATAGGACCCTTCCATGCCTCTTGCTATTGCTCCTACTCAAAGGCTATCATCTTTTTTCCAAGACCACGGTTGGAGAATAATGTTCCAAAAAGCTCTATAACTCCAGCTACAAGGGTGTCCTTACTAGGAGTTGTCATAGATTCAGTCCAAATGTGTTTATTCCTAAAGGAATCTCGCAGAATAGAACTTCAGAAATCTGTCTGCAACATGGTTAATTTCCATTATTAGCTAAATGCATTTAAGTGGTGGGACTTATGGTTGCGGCTTCGGACACAGTTCCCTTTGCCTGCTTGCACTTTGCGACCCCTTCAACCATCTATGCTCAGTGGTCAAAGAATTATCTGCAATTGGAACAGCAGATTGTTCAGGATTTTTCAATCAGACAATCTCTCTCTTGGTGAAAACAAGATCCTCCTTTGGCCCTTGGGGCATAATTTCTTTGCCCATCATGGGCTATAGTGACCACAGATACCAGTCTTTCAGGCTGTGGTGCGGTATAGAATTCTCGAAGAGCTTAAGGTGTTTGGTCTCCTCCGGAGGCAAGGTTATCAATAATCATTCTGGAACTCAGGGCATTTCTTTGTGCTCTTCAGTCCTCGCTCCTCTTAAAAGAAGAAAGGTTTTATCAGTTTTCTGTCTGAAATCACATCAGTGGCCTATATAAATCATCAAGGGGTAGCCGCAATCCACTGGCTATTTCAGAAAGTGTCCCAGATTGTCTGAGATTGGGCTGAGAGGAATCAATGCTCCACATTTAGCAGTTCACATTCCAGGTGTGAACATTTGGGAGGCGGGTTACCTCAGCCATTAGTCGGTCTATCCAGGAGAGTAGTCTCTTCATCTGGAAACCTTTGATCAATTAGTGATCAAATTATGTCTACCGGACATAAATCTGATGGCCTCCTATTTCAATCACAAACTTCCAACATACATGCAAGGTCAAGAGATCCAAAGGCTCAAATGAGACACCTTGGTGTGTCCATGGAATTTTCAACTAGCGTACCTTTCTTCCATTTGTTCTACTAAGTGTAATTGCTCGAATTTATCAGGAGTCGGCTTCTGTAATCTTGATTGCTCCAGCATGGGCCCGCAGAACATGGTACTGTATGCGGATCTAGTCCAGATGTCTTCTTTCCTTACGTGGCTTCTTCCTCTAAGACAAGATCTATTGTCTCAAGTACCTCTCTTCCATCAGGGTCTTTAAGTTTAAGACTTAGAGGGTTCTCTGATTCAGTTATTGACACTGATTCAAGCCAGAAAACCTGTTGCCCAAAAAAAATTATCACAAAAATTTGGAAGGCATAATTTTTAATTGTGTTCTTCCAGAGGATTTTCTTGGTATTCCTTTAGGATTCCTAGACTTCTTCAGTTTTTACAAGATGGCCTTCACAATGGTCTTTCTGCTAGCTTCCTAAACTGTCAAATTTCTGCTTTATCTGTTCTCTTTCATAGAAAATTAGCTAAACTTTCTTACGTTCAAGTGTTTGGTTTTTTGTTGTTTCTTTTGTCCAGGCACTACTAAGAATTAGGCCAGTTGAGAGACTGATTTTCTCCACCCTGGAATTTGAATTTAGTTATTTCTGTTCTGCAAGGTCCTTCCTTTGAACCAATGCACTCGATTGATATTAAACTCGTCCTGGAAAGTGCTTTTCTTGTTAGCAAATTCTTTAGCTGAGAGAGTTATCCGCTTTATCCTCTGATTCTCCTCCTCTTAGTTTTTTTTTTTTTTTTCTTTAAGTTTTTCACAAAGATAAAACTGTGCTTTGTACTAAATATGATTTTCTTCCTAAGGTAGTTTCTTCGGATAATATCAATAAGAAATTGGTTGTTCCTTATTTGTGTCTATATCCTGCTAATTCTAAGCAACATCTTTTACAAAATCTTGATTTAGTCAGAGGATTGAAGCTTTATCTTTCTCTGATACTTGTAAAGAGCAGAATGCTACTACTGTAGTTTTGACTTCTTGGCTCAAACAGGTAATTCACAAGGCTTACTTGGTGGCAGGAAGTTACCTCCAAAGAGTATCACTGCCCATTCTACTAGATCAGTTGCAACTTCCTGGGCTTTCAAAAATGTTGCATCTTTGGAGCAGATTTGCAATGATCTTCTGCATACTTTTTCCTAATTTTACTGCTTTTATGTTTTTGCTTCTTCACAAGCAGCTTTTGTCAGGAAAGTCCTTCAGGCCACAGTGTCTGATAAATAGGAACTGCCAGAAAAAATGTTCCACCCTTTCCATAACATGGACTATCTACTTAGGTATTAATCTCACGTTGTGGAATCTGTGAACTATCATCATACGAAAAAAAACAAAATTTATGCTTATCTGATAAATTATTTTTGAAATGGATAATAGTTCATAGGCCCCGCCTTTTCCAATTTTTTGGGCGACCGTTCTAATTTGCTCCTCTATAGATCCTCGGTTTGTCTTTCCTACATAATCTCTTTCCTACATTATCTCTTTCCTCGGCTATGCATTAAAGTGACGAGAGATGGGAGGGAATTGAAGCTCTTGTGTGGGTTCTTGGTTTCCACCTAGTGGCTGGAAATTATATTCTACATGTTATGGATCCTATGGACTATCATTCTGAAAGAAAATAATTTATCAGGTAAGCATAAATTTTGTGTTTCAACAAAACATCCACCAATTGGCAATACTTCAGAAATGTTCTACTTCTCAATTGCCCAAGTAGTAAATTCAAATATTCTAACAACCAATCATTTTCAGCTATAATGTTCCACTATTGAGTTCTCTCTCAGGTACTCTGTTAAATTTCTTCTGATTGGTAATATCATCCAATCAATTAAATAAACTCTGTAGTTTCTCATTAATACTACTTCTTAAACAAGTGTGTTTACCATAATATGTCATGTAAAATGGTGTTTGCAATCTACGAACAAGTACGCTTTACAGCATTTCCTTTTAAGACAAATTCTTTATATATTGTAGCTACTGTTATATTCTTGTTGTACAAATTCATATTTAATATAGATAATCCCTTTATTACCCATTCCCCAGTTTTGTATAATCAACACTGTTTTATTAATACACTTTTAACCTCTGTGATTACTTTGTATCTAAACTTCTGCAAACTTGCTTTTGATAACATTGTGCTCGCTCCCATAAAGTTATCAAATATGCCACACATGAACTAGCACTGTCTAGCTGTGGAATACTGTAAAAATGCACTGAGATAAGAGGCAGCCTTCAAGTGCTTAGAAATTGGCATATGAGCTTACCTAGGTTTAGCTTTGAACAAAGAATACCAAGAGAACAAAGCAAATTTGATGATAAAAGTAAATTGGAAAGATGTTTAAAATTGTATTCCCTATCATTTTGCACGGATTATAATATTAAAAAATTGGTGAATTTTAAACCCAATTTAAAGGGACAGTAGAATCAAAACTTTCATGATTCACATATGTAAATTGGAAAGTTGTTTACAGGGAGTGCAGAATTATTAGGCAAATGAGTATTTTGACCACATCATCCTCTTTATGCATGTTGTCTTACTCCAAGCTGTATAGGCTCGAAAGCCTACTACCAATTAAGCATATTAGGTGATGTGCATCTCTGTAATGAGAGGGGGTGTGGTCTAATGACATCAACACCCTATATCAGGTGTGCATAATTATTAGGCAACTTCCTTTCCTTTGGCAAAATGGGTCAAAAGAAGGACTTGACAGGCTCAGAAAAGTCAAAAATAGTGAGATATCTTGCAGAGGGATGCAGCACTCTTAAAATTGCAAAGCTTCTGAAGCGTGATCATCGAACAATCAAGCGTTTCATTCAAAATAGTCAACAGGGTCGCAAGAAGCGTGTGGAAAAACCAAGGCGCAAAATAACTGCCCATGAACTGAGAAAAGTCAAGTGAGCAGCTGCCAAGATGCCACTTGCCACCAGTTTGGCCATATTTCAGAGCTGCAACATCACTGGAGTGCCCAAAAGCACAAGGTGTGCAATACTCAGAGACATGGCCAAGGTAAGAAAGGCTGAAAGACGACCACCACTGAACAAGACACACAAGCTGAAACGTCAAGACTGGGCCAAGAAATATCTCAAGACTGATTTTTCTAAGGTTTTATGGACTGATGAAATGAGAGTGAGTCTTGATGGGCTAGATGGATGGGCCCGCGGCTGGATTGGTAAAGGGCAGAGAGCTCCAGTCCGACTCAGACGCCAGCAAGGTGGAGGTGGAGTACTGGTTTGGGCTGGTATCATCAAAGATGAGCTTGTGGGGCCTTTTCGGGTTGAGGATGGAGTCAAGCTCAACTCCCAGTCCTACTGCCAGTTTCTGGAAGACACCTTCTTCAAGCAGTGGTACAGGAAGAAGTCTGCATCCTTCAAGAAAAACATGATTTTCATGCAGGACAATGCTCCATCACACGCGTCCAAGTACTCCACAGCGTGGCTGGCAAGAAAGGGTATAAAAGAAGAAAATCTAATGACATGGCCTCCTTGTTCAACTGATCTGAACCCCATTGAGAACCTGTGGTCCATCATCAAATGTGAGATTTACAAGGAGGGAAAACAGTACACCTCTCTGAACAGTGTCTGGGAGGCTGTGGTTGCTGCTGCACGCAATGTTGATGGTGAACAGATCAAAACACTTACAGAATCCATGGATGGCAGGCTTTTGAGTGTCCTTGCAAAGAAAGGTGGCTATATTGGTCACTGATTTGTTTTTGTTTTGTTTTTGAATGTCAGAAATGTATATTTGTGAATGTTGAGATGTTATATTGGTTTCACTGGTAAAAATAAATAATTGAAATGGGTATATATTTGTTTTTTGTTAAGTTGCCTAATAATTATGCACAGTAATAGTCACCTGCACACACAGATATCCCCCTAAAATAGCTATAACTAAAAACAAACTATAAACTACTTCCAAAAATATTCAGCTTTGATATTAATGAGTTTTTTGGGTTCATTGAGAACATGGTTGTTGTTCAATAATAAAATTAATCCTCAAAAATACAACTTGCCTAATAATTCTGCACTCCCTGTAAAATTGCTCTATTTGCTTTGTTCTTTTGGCATCCTTTTTTGAAACTCTACATACAGAGGTCAAAGTTAGAATTAAAATTGAAATCCATTTATTGTATAAAAGTTAAAATAACACTTACAGTTCAGCTTGCAGCAAACAGTCACTGACCCCTCCTTTGTTGAATATCATTCCTGGCTAGGCTAAGGAGCAGCAATACACGTCTGGGACCTAATGCTAATTGATGGCTGCACATATGACTTTTGCTGTTAGCTAGCTGAGCTCCCAGTAGTGCATTGCTGCTCCTTCTTCAAAGGATACTAAGAAAATTAAGCAATTTTTATAAGTAAATTGGAAGATTCTCCTAATACGTTTTTTTTTTCTGGGGGGGTCATGTTCACTTGAAGGGACAGTCACGTCCAAAAAAAACTTTCATGATTCAGATAGTGCATGTAATTTTAAACAACTTTCCAATTTACTTTTATCACCCATTTTGTTTTGTTTTCTTGGTATTCTTAGTTGAAAGCTAAACCTAGAAGGTTCATATGCTAATTTCTTAGACCTTGAAGGCCGCCTCTAATCTGAAAGCATTTTGACAATTTTTCACCACTAGCATTAGTTAATGTGTTTCACATAGATAACATTGAGCTCACGCACGTGAATTTACCATGGAGTGAGCACTGATTGGCTAAAATGCAAGTCTGTCAAATGAACTGAAATAAGGGGGCAGTCTGCAGAGGCTTAGCTACAAGGTAATTACAGAGGTACCCTGTTTGAATATCCAATGTAGGCTATATAGCCCTATTTACCTAACTTTTGCTGTAGTAGTACAGGGCAATAATTTATACTAAAAGCACAGTCTTTGTTATCGCACGTCAGAAGTTTGAGCCATGTATTGGGGACACCCTGTCCAGCAATATTAATACCTGGCTCTCAGCCTAAGATATTGTGCAGATAGTTTACTAGGCTTATAAGACACTTGTTTTTTTTTTTAAACTTTAGTTTTTGTATGTACATATAGAGGTGTTCCTAATATTTCACCTTCTATTCTGGTCTTTTCTCTGCCTTGCATATAGGCTATATGACTCTTCTAGGTTCATTTTTAACATTGGTATCTGCTTGACAACTTGGTCACTTTAATGAGGGATTTTGATGATAACTTGGAAAACCCAGATATAAGATGTATAATGGCTTATTTGAGCATAGTTTCCCTTATTTGCATTGATAAGCAGACCCCTTGTACCTTTCTTGCAAGTGCTAGTATCTCAAGCGTAATATACTCTCCACCTTTTTGTAAATGGGGTGAGCACTTTGTTCACTATTAGTTTATTTGGTTTCAAGACTTACCCACAAAACTTTTAATTGCAGGTAAAATGTATTAACATATTATAAGTTTGTTTCAGCATCATTACATGTGATACCTGATTTATTTATTTTTTGTCTATATTTCCATTCAATTACTGTTGGGGAAATGAACACAACAACCAGAGCTTAAAGGGACACTAAACCCAATTTTTTTTCTTTCATGATTCAGATAGAGCATGACATTTTAATCAACTTTCTAATTTACTCCTATTATCAAATTTTCTTTGTTCTCTTGCTATCTTTATTTTAAAAGCAGGAATTTAAATCTTAGCAGCTAGCCCATTTTAGGTTCAGCACCATGGATAGCGCTTGCTTATTGGAGGCTTACATTTAGCCACCAATAAGCAAGCATAACCGAGGTTCTAAACCAAAAATGGGCCGGCTCCTATGCATCACATTTCTGATTTTTAATAAAGATAGCAAGAGAACGAAGAAAAACTGAAAATAGGAATTAGAAAGTTGCTTAAATTTGCATGCTCTATCTGAATCATTAAAGGGACACTGTACCCAAAAATTTTCTTTCGTGATTCAGATTGAGCATGACATTTTAAGCAACTTTCTAATTTACTCCTATTATCAAATGTTCTTCATTCTCTTGGTATCTTTATTTGAAATGCAAGAATGTAAGTTTAGATGCCTGCCCATTTTTGGTGAACAACCTGGGTTGTCCTTGCTGATTGGTGGATAAATTCATCCACCAATAAAAAAGTGCTGTCCAGAGTGCTGAAACCAAAAAAAAAGCTTAGATGCCTTCTTTTTCAAATAATGATAGCAAGAGAACGAAGAAAAATTGATAATAGGAGTAAATTAGAAAGTTTTTTAAAATTGTATGCTCTATCTGAATTACAAAAGAAAAATTTTGGGTACAGTGTCCCTTTAAAGAACAAATGTGGGTTTAGTGTCCCTTTAAGTATCCTCCCATTACCCATACACCCCCAGTTATTCAGCTGAAGGAATAAAGGAAAGGTAGGAGAACACTAGAGGAAGGAGACATGGACCTAAAGGACGCTTACCTTCATGTCCCTATTCACAAGGAACATTTTCAGTTTCTAAGGGTTGCTTATGTATGACTGTATATACCATCTCTCATATACTTAAAGGGAGAGGAAAGTCAAAATTAAATGATTCAAACAGAGCATGTAATTTTAATTCACTTATATTTTCAAATGTGCTTTGTTCTCTTTAGTATCTCTTGTTGAAAAATAATACTAGACTAGATGTGCTCAGCTAGCTCTCAGTAGTGCATTGCTGCTCCTTCATCAAATGATAACAAGAGAATGAAACAAATTTGATCATAGAAGTAAATTGGAAAGTTAATTGAAATTGTATGTTCTATTTGAATCACACACAAAAATTGAGGTTTCCCGTTAATTTAAGACTATAAATATACATAATTATTTGCGCAGTCCACAATAAGAGATATGCAAGTAGCCTAGGTGAAGCAATTCTGTGGTATATAACTTCGTACCAGGACGGTATATATATCTGGTAGTGGCGTCAGTTAGGTGTACTTGAGGCCCAAATGCTGTAGAAGTGGCTAAGCAAACAAATTTTAGTATGTCATACATCGGCTATATGGCTCGGTAACATAAGACATTTTAGCAATGTTCACTTGATATATAAATTGATGCCATGACGGGCCCACCTCACATACCTCCTCACAATGCGTGGATCCTTTCTTTGGCTTTGGTCCTTCCCTCAGGGTATTGGTGTGCGGGTATATGATGAGACTCTCAGGAACCCGGTTCCGCTCCTATTCCTTCTGCTCACCTAGAACTTGCCTCTCTGTCGGATCTCTTCTGCAGTGCTGTGTGGCTGGTGCGTGACGTCACTGGTAAGGGTGTGTGCTCACCATCCAATCCCTGGGCGGCTTTTTCGGCACAGTGAACCAGCGTGGTGCAAAAAAACGCATGTAATAATATAAAAGAAAACAATCAATAGAAATTTGTGAATTAATGTAATCCACAAACTAGAGAAGGGTAGATCACCAAATTCAAGTAGTATTGTACTGACTAAAATGATCTTCAAACCCAAATCAGACTATGGCAGCAGTGCCTACAAGACAGCAAATCAGATATTAGAAAAATTGGCAGCAACTAATGCACTGAACCTCAGATCTAGCAATATGCAGACACATTAGCACGGTTAAAGGGACAGTATACTGTAAAATAGTTTTTCCCTTAATGTGTTTACAATTGCTTTTTTTACCAACTGCAGAGTAAAAAATGTATGAAAATTAGCTTTTTAAGGTTTATTTCTGTATATTAAAGCTCGGATTTTGTGTTTTGAAGCCACAGCCTAATAGAATAGGTTGAGCTTGTAGGTATAATCAGATCTCATTACTGTATCACATATACCTGCTTCTTTATCTTATATCTGTCCTTAAAACAATCACCAATACTTTGAGAGAACAATGGAAAATCAACATTTTACTACCTTATGTCTGCTTTATCACACTGGGAGTGTAATTTCTTCTGCTGGCTGTGTTTACAAAGCTTATCTATAGCTGGTACGCGCGGCCACAAACTTTCAGAATAGGAGGGGATACCACATGCTAAATTAACAATTTCAAATGCCAATATAAGGGTAAAGGAGCTACTTGTAAACAATTTAATACACTCCAGCAGGTAAAGTGGATCATTGGGAACAAATTAAAGGGGAGAAAATTTTTGAGTAAACTGTCCCTTTAAGTATTTTGAAAAACATGCATGTATTACATGAAAAGACCCAAACCTGAGGATATAACCCCCAAGGGGTCAACCCAGTGAAAACATTTCCAGTCTACTAACTTACAACCAAAGACAGTGACTAAGGCACCAATCAAACTGTATTGTGGGTATAACACCAGAGCAGAACCTAGCTCTAAAACGTGTACTGAACCCCCAAGCCAGTCTGCTCCATTACAGAACTAATGCTGTGGCAAAGTACAAAGTAAACTTCTTATACACTAAAGGATGTGTTGTAAAACAACAGATATGCAAACACATGAAAAGTACATCTATTTACAAATGTAAATAGGATATAGACGGAAACAAGTGAATATATAACATTTTAAAAGACTTTTTCCCCAAAAAAATACAGTGAAATATATTAGGAATCCACTGCTGAACTACCACATAAGACAGTAGTGCTAAATGGAACAATAACGCCCCTGCTCTTTGTATAGACTTTTACTGTGCAAATATTTACTGTGACACCCTGTACGTATATTTACGATATTTTATATTTCCCCGTTAACAGTGATTATTTAGTGGATGTTCATGTCCTTTGCCCCGCACACACACCCCACTTCCTGTAACAGCCGGCCAACTAGCCGCACAGCCAGTGGAGTACACCAAGCACCATATTTAAGTTCCTATAATATGAGATATACTGAATAGTGATATCTCACCCTGTCCTGTCACAACACTTTAAAGAGATCAGCATGTCTGTAGCGCAAAATGGCCACCGCTGGAGTAAGGAAAAAAACTTAAATGGGCGGAAAAAGTTTTAACAACCCCCGCTATGAGTAACTTAACATCCCCCCCCTGTGCTATGGAGACTGTGTGAGGTGCGTACTTAAAGGGACAGTCAACACCATAATTTTTGTTGTTTAAAAAGATAGATAATCCCTTTATTACCCATTCCCCAGTTTTGCATAACCAACACTGTTATATTAATATACTTTTTACTGCTGTGACTATCTTGTATCTAAGCATCTCCTGACCGCCCCTAATCACATGACTTTTAGTTATTATCTATTGACTTGCATTTTAGCCAATTAGTGCAGTGTCTGCCACAACCCACGGGCGTGATCACAATGCTATCTATAGGGTTTACCTGAACTACTCTCCCCTGTTGTGAAAAGCAAATACAAAAGCATGTGATTAGAGGCGGCCTTCAAGTGCTTAGAAATTATCATATGAGCCTTCCTAGGTTTGCTCTCAACTAGAATACCAAGAGAACAAAACAAAATTGTTGATAAAAGTAAATTGGAAAGTTGTTTAAAATTACATGCCCTATTTGAAAAATAAAAGTTTTTTTTGGCCTTGACTGTCCCTTTAACAGATTAACAGACCCCTGGCATCTGATTAGTGCTCCTCCAGACTGCCAAACTGACACTACATTAAATTACACATTAGACAAGTAGGTCCCCTGCTCACTTACGGCTGTGCTGTCCGTATATTAGGTGGCGCGGATGTTTTACAGTGTATCACCCCTACTGGCGGCTATTAAAATAACAAAAATTTAAAAAAAAGCTTTAGCCCTGCTACGGTCTGCTTGGCTGCAGCAGGGCTAAATGTAAAAAAAAGAGCCGGCGCACAGAACTGCATGTCCCGGGCGTCGGGCGATAGGAATTGTGCATCCCTGAATTTAAGGTTTGAACATGCAATACAGATTTAACTGTTGTGGTATATAACATGTCTTTATCTTAAAATTTAAATAAAACCAAGTTTTGTAAATAAACAAGGATAGCAGTAATAACTTATTATTATTACTAGTAATATATGGATTGATTGATTATAACCTTGCATAAAGTGTAAATTTTGATTTAGTTTTTGTTAGTCTTTTGACTAAAATACCATTTTAGTTTTAGTAATCAGAACTGTTTTACGTTTAGTGGACGAAATTGACACTGCTTGGAGTTGCCAGTACTTGTGTTGTGGGCCATTGATCATGTGTAATTGATTTTTCATGTGATTTTATTGAAATTATAAGGTTCTTTACATCTAAAGGGGAGGAGAGTCCACGGCTTCATTCATTACAGTTGGGAATTAAGAACCTGGCCACCAGGAGGAGGCAAAGGGGGGGGGGGGGGAGAGAGAGGGGGGGGGGGGGGAGAGAGGGGGGGGGGGGAGAGAGGGGGGGGGGAGAGAGGGGGGGGGGAGAGACAGGGGAGAAATAGAGAGCGCAAACGAGAGGAGGGAGAGAGAGCACAAAAGAGAGGGGTGAGAGAGAGAGCACAAAAGAGAGGGGGAGAGAGAGCGCAAAAGAGAGGGGGATAGAGAGAGTGCAAAAGAGGGGGGGGGGGAGAGCGCAAAAGAGGGGGGGGAGAGAGCGCAAAAGAGAGGGGGATAGAGAGAGCGCAAGAGAGGGGGATAGAGAGAGCGCAAAAGAGGGGGGGGAGAGAGCGCAAAAGAGGGGGGGGGGAGAGAGAGCGCAAAAGAGGGGGGATAGAGAGAGCGCAAAAGAGAGGGGGAGAGAGAGCGCAAAAGAGAGGGGGAGAGAGAGCGCAAAAGAGAGGGGGGAGAGAGAGAGCTCAAAAGAGAGGGGGGGGAGAGAGAGATCTCAAAAGAGAGGGGGAGAGAAAGCGCAAAAGAGAGGGAGAGAGAGAGCAAAAGAGAGGGGCAGGGAGAGAGCGCAAGGGGTGGGACCGCTGTACCCTGCAAAAAATGGTCCGTGTGAACGGGCTTTAGGACTAGTATTTTATAATCCATATAGGGTATCATTTCATTAACCCAAGTTAAACCGTGTTGGTTGCTCAGACGCAGGGGAAATATTTCTTAATAAACGTATGCTGATAAGTGAAGAGTTACTGAGGCATAGCTTGAGGAATTTCTCCACCTTCAGAAAAAGCTACCCTATAGCTCCGCATTCGGTGACATGAAATAGTGCATGCTAGGGTCGTTTTTTTCTGATTGGTAGCTTATTCTGACAGAACACTGGACCATTTCTGGAGAACTATGTTATCCCTTTGCAAGTGCACTAGATAGCAGCACTTTTTCCTGCCATGTAGTGCTCCAGATGCCTACCTAGGTATCTCTTCAAAGGTAAATTGTTTGTTTTTCAAATGGTTTGCTATGTCTCACAAAAGAGAATTTGTGTGCTTTATATCCCTCTAATATTTTCTTTGTCCAGTTTTTTTTTTTCTCAAATTATCATTAGACAATTTTATTCAGATGCTCAGTCAAATCAGCCAAGTGGTGCACCCATTAAAAAGGGCAAAAGCATATGACAAGGCTATTATGTTTTAGTGTGATGCTGTCATCTTGAAACAGTGGGACAGTTGTGCCAAGCCTGGGCTTCCTTCTATATCTATCTTTATTTTTGTGTGGGTGCTACTTTTGTGAACAAATGTCTGTATTGATAATAGTATAGCAGGAATGTGTGTGATGTGTATAGTTTATAAAGAATAATTATTTGTATTTTTTTCTGTCCATGCAGTTGGCCAAGCCCAGCAGTTTTGTCAGCAAGAGGCAGATCACAGATGTTAGGCTCTCCTGGAAACCTCACCTATTCTACTCCTGGTCGACACAGTCCCATTCCAGGAAGTCCAGTAAAATACATGAACACTTCAGATTATGGTAGCCCAGGAAGGTACAGCCCAGCCTATGCCAGCCATATTCAGCTACTGAGATTGCGCAATTTCTCGGACCTTTCTGGCATATAGCGTACTATTTCTTCAGCTATGATTAATGCCATGTGAAACACAACCCTATTAATATCACTGACCTTCTCATCGCTGTGGACTAGAAGAATGGTGTCTTCTCTTTTGTTATGAAGCCATGGAGTAAAATGTGATCATTAAAATTGCTTACACTTGTTGGCCTCTGTGACAGATGTGATTATGGGATTGCGTTAATGTGTTTCGGATCATTGACGGTGTCTGTCTTAAAAATCTGTAACTGTCAGAGTAGAGAACCTTACCAAGTAAATATGTCTAGCACATAGAGCAATAATGTTCTTTTGGTGGGGGATATGCATAGGGCTCTTCCACACAACAAATTCCTCTGCTTTGTTTCATTTCCTTTGCACTATTTGCAGTATTTTTTCTACAACAAATGCATATTTTTGCCCCACACAATTCATTCATATGCTTCAATGTCTTATTTCTATATTTTTATGCCCTCTGGAATTTTTTTTATGTTCATCATTCTAAGACAAAAAAATATAATTTTCTAAGTAGTCTGTTTTATTCTAGACATATGTTGGAGAGGAGCAGGAGAAAATTCTTAATTTCTCCAACATAGGTGTGTCCGGTCCACGGCGTCATCCTTACTTGTGGGATATTCTCTTCCCCAACAGGAAATGGCAAAGAGCCCAGCAAAGCTGGTCACATGATCCCTCCTAGGCTCCGCCTACCCCAGTCATTCTCTTTGCCGTTGTACAGGCAACATCTCCACGGAGATGGCTTAGAGTTTTTTAGTGTTTAACTGTAGTTTTTTATTATTCAATCAAGAGTTTGTTATTTTGAAATAGTGCTGGTATGTACTATTTACTCAGAAACAGAAAAGAGATGAAGATTTCTGTTTGTATGAGGAAAATGATTTTAGCAACCGTAACTAAAATCCACGGCTGTTCCACACAGGACTGTTGAGAGCAATTAACTTCAGTTGGGGGAACAGTGTGCAGTCTCTTGCTGCTTGAGGTATGACACATTCTAACAAGACGATGTAATGCTGGAAGCTGTCATTTTCCCTATGGGATCCGGTAAGCCATGTTTATTACGATCGTAAATAAGGGCTTCACAAGGGCTTATTTAGACTGTAGACATTTCTGGGCTAAATCGATTCATTATTAACACATATTTAGCCTTGAGGAATCATTTTATCTGGGTATTTTGATATAATAATATCGGCAGGCACTGTATTAGACACCTTATTTCTTAGGGGCTTTCCCAAAGCATAAGCAGAGTCTCATTTTCGCGCCGGTGTGGCGCACTTGTTTTTGAGAGGCATGGCATGCAGTCGCATGTGAGAGGAGCTCTGATACTTAGAAAAGACTTTCTGAAGGCGTCATTGGTATCGTATTCCCCTTTGGGTTTGGTTGGGTCTCAGCAAAGCAGATACCAGGGACTGTAAAGGGGTTAAAGCTTAAAACGGCTCCGGTTCCGTTATTTTAAGGGTTAAAGCTTCCAAATTTGGTGTGCAATATTTTTAAGGCTTTAAGACACTGTGGTGAAAATTTGGTGAATTTTGAACAATTCCTTCATGTTTTTTCGCAATTACAGTATTAAAGTGTGTTCAGTTTAAAATTTAAAGTGACAGTAACGGTTTTATTTTAAAACGTTTTTTGTACTTTCTTATCAAGTTTATGCCTGTTTAACATGTCTGAACTACCAGATAGACTGTGTTCTGAATGTGGGGAAGCCAGAATTCCTATTCATTTAAATAAATGTGATTTATGTGATAATGACAATGATGCCCAAGATGATTCCTCAAGTGAGGGGAGTAAGCATGGTACTGCATCATTCCCTCCTTCGTCTACACGAGTCTTGCCCACTCAGGAGGCCCCTAGTACATCTAGCGCGCCAATACTCCTTACTATGCAACAATTAACGGCTGTAATGGATAATTCTGTCAAAAACATTTTAGCCAAAATGAACCCTTGTCAGCGTAAGCGTGGCTGCTCTGTTTTAGTTACTGAAGAGCATGACGACGCTGATATTAATATCTCTGAAGGGCCCCTAACCCAATCTGAGGGGGCCAGGGAGGTTTTGTCTGAGGGAGAAATTACTGATTCAGGGAACATTTCTCATCAGGCTGAATCTGATGTGATTACATTTAAATTTAAGTTGGAACACCTCAGCATTTTGCTTAAGGAGGTATTATCCACTCTGGATGATTGTGAAAAGTTGGTCATCCCAGAGAAACTATGTAAAATGGACAAGTTCCTAGAGGTGCCGGGGCTCCCAGAAGCTTTTCCTATACCCAAGCGGGTGGCGGACATTGTTAATAAAGAATGGGAAAGGCCCGGTATTCCTTTCGTCCCTCCCCCCATATTTAAAAAATTGTTTCCTATGGTCGACCCCAGAAAGGACTTATGGCAGTCAGTCCCCAAGGTCGAGGGAGCGGTTTCTACTTTAAACAAACGCACCACTATACCCATAGAGGATAGTTGTGCTTTCAAAGATCCTATGGATAAAAAATTAGAAGGTTTGCTTAAAAAGATGTTTGTTCAGCAGGGTTACCTTCTACAACCCATTTCATGCATTGTCCCTGTCACTACAGCCGCATATTTCTGGTTTGATGAACTGATAAAGGTGCTCGATAGTGATTCTCCTCCTTATGAGGAGATTATGGACAGAATCAATGCTCTCAAATTGGCTAATTCTTTCACTCTAGACGCCACTTTGCAATTGGCTAGGTTAGCGGCTAAGAATTCTGGGTTTGCTATTGTGGCGCGCAGAGCGCTTTGGTTGAAATCTTGGTCGGCTGATGCGTCTTCCAAGAACAAGCTACTAAACATTCCTTTCAAGGGGAAAACGCTGTTTGGCCCTGACTTGAAAGAGATTATCTCTGATATCACTGGGGGTAAGGGCCACGCCCTTCCTCAGGATCGGCCTTTCAAGGCAAAAAATAGACCTAATTTTCGTCCCTTTCGTAAAAACGGACCAGCCCAAAGTGCTACGTCCTCTAAGCAAGAGGGTAATACTTCTCAAGCCAAGCCAGCTTGGAGACCAATGCAAGGCTGGAACAAGGGAAAGCAGGCCAAGAAACCTGCCACTGCTACCAAGACAGCATGAAATATTGGCCCCCGATCCGGGACCGGATCTGGTGGGGGGCAGACTCTCTCTCTTCGCTCAGGTTTGGGCAAGAGATGTTCTGGATCCTTGGGCGCTAGAAATAGTCTCCCAGGGTTATCTTCTGGGATTCAAGGGACTTCCCCCAAGGGGAAGGTTCCACAGGTCTCAGTTGTCTTCAGACCACATAAAAAGACAGGCGTTCTTACATTGTGTAGAAGACCTGTTAAAAATGGGAGTGATTCATCCTGTTCCATTAAGAGAACAAGGGATGGGGTTCTACTCCAATCTGTTCATAGTTCCCAAAAAAGAGGGAACGTTCAGACCAATCTTAGATCTCAAGATCTTAAACAAATTTCTCAAGGTCCCATCGTTCAAGATGGAAACCATTCGAACTATCCTTCCTTCCATCCAGGAAGGTCAATTCATGACCACGGTGGATTTAAAGGATGCGTATCTACATATTCCTATCCACAAGGAACATCATCGGTTCCTAAGGTTTGCATTCCTGGACAAACATTACCAGTTTGTGGCGCTTCCTTTCGGATTAGCCACTGCTCCAAGGATTTTCACAAAGGTACTAGGGTCCCTTCTAGCGGTGCTAAGACCAAGGGGCATTGCAGTAGTACCTTACCTGGACGACATTCTGATTCAAGCGTCGTCCCTCCCTCGAGCAAAGGCTCACACGGACATCGTCCTGGCCTTTCTCAGATCTCACGGCTGGAAAGTGAACGTGGAAAAGAGTTCACTATCCCCGTCAACAAGGGTTCCCTTCTTGGGAACAATTATAGACTCCTCAGAAATGAGGATTTTTCTAACAGAGGCCAGAAAAACAAAACTTCTGGACTCTTGTCGGATACTTCATTCCGTTCCTCTTCCTTCCGTAGCTCAGTGCATGGAAGTGATCGGGTTGATGGTAGCGGCAATGGACATAGTTCCTTTTGCGCGCATTCATCTAAGACCATTACAACTGTGCATGCTCAGTCAGTGGAATGGGGACTATACAGACTTGTCTCCAAAGATACAAGTAAATCAGAGGACCAGAGACTCACTCCGTTGGTGGCTGTCCCTGGACAACCTGTCACAAGGGATGACATTCCGCAGACCAGAGTGGGTCATTGTCACGACCGACGCCAGTCTGATGGGCTGGGGCGCGGTCTGGGGATCCCTGAAAGCTCAGGGTCTTTGGTCTCGGGAAGAATCTCTTCTACCGATAAATATTCTGGAACTGAGAGCGATATTCAATGCTCTCAAGGCTTGGCCTCAGCTAGCGAGGACCAAGTTCATACGGTTTCAATCAGACAACATGACGACTGTTGCGTACATCAACCATCAGGGGGGAACAAGGAGTTCCCTAGCGATGGAAGAAGTGACCAAGATTATTCTATGGGCGGAGTCTCACTCCTGCCACCTGTCTGCTATCCACATCCCGGGAGTGGAAAATTGGGAAGCGGATTTTCTGAGTCGTCAGACATTGCATCCGGGGGAGTGGGAACTCCATCCGGAAATCTTTGCCCAAGTCACTCAGCTGTGGGGCATTCCAGACATGGATCTAATGGCCTCTCGTCAGAACTTCAAAGTTCCCTCCTACGGGTCCAGATCCAGGGATCCCAAGGCGGCTCTAGTGGATGCACTAGTAGCACCTTGGACCTTCAAACTAGCTTATGTGTTCCCGCCGTTTCCTCTCATCCCCAGGCTGGTAGCCAGGATCAATCAGGAGAGGGCGTCGGTGATCTTGATAGCTCCTGCGTGGCCACGCAGGACTTGGTATGCAGATCTGGTGAATATGTCATCGGCTCCACCTTGGAAGCTACCTTTGAGACGAGACCTTCTTGTTCAGGGTCCGTTCGAACATCCGAATCTGGTTTCACTCCAGCTGACTGCTTGGAGATTGAACGCTTGATTTTATCGAAGCGAGGTTTCTCAGATTCTGTTATCGATACTCTTGTTCAGGCCAGAAAGCCTGTAACTAGAAAGATTTACCACAAAATTTGGAAAAAATATATCTGTTGGTGTGAATCTAAAGGATTCCCTTGGGACAAGGTTAAGATTCCTAGGATTCTATCCTTCCTTCAAGAAGGATTGGAAAAAGGATTATCGGCAAGTTCCCTGAAAGGACAGATTTCTGCCTTGTCGGTGTTACTTCACAAAAAGCTGGCAGCTGTGCCAGATGTTCAAGCCTTTGTTCAGGCTCTGGTTAGAATCAAGCCTGTTTACAAACCTTTGACTCCTCCTTGGAGTCTCAATTTAGTTCTTTCAGTTCTTCAGGGGGTTCCGTTTGAACCCTTACATTCCGTTGATATTAAGTTATTATCTTGGAAAGTTTTGTTTTTAGTTGCAATTTCTTCTGCTAGAAGAGTTTCAGAATTATCTGCTCTGCAGTGTTCTCCTCCTTATCTGGTGTTCCATGCAGATAAGGTGGTTTTACGTACTAAACCTGGTTTTCTTCCAAAAGTTGTTTCTAACAAAAACATTAACCAGGAGATTATCGTACCTTCTCTGTGTCCGAAACCAGTTTCAAAGAAGGAACGTTTGTTGCACAATTTGGATGTTGTTCGCGCTCTAAAATTCTATTTAGATGCTACAAAGGATTTTAGACAAACATCTTCCTTGTTTGTTGTTTATTCAGGTAAAAGGAGAGGTCAAAAAGCAACTTCTACCTCTCTCTCTTTTTGGATTAAAAGCATCATCAGATTGGCTTACGAGACTGCCGGACGGCAGCCTCCCGAAAGAATCACAGCTCATTCCACTAGGGCTGTGGCTTCCACATGGGCCTTCAAGAACGAGGCTTCTGTTGATCAGATATGTAGGGCAGCGACTTGGTCTTCACTGCACACTTTTACCAAATTTTACAAGTTTGATACTTTTGCTTCTTCTGAGGCTATTTTTGGGAGAAAGGTTTTGCAAGCCGTGGTGCCTTCCATTTAGGTGACCTGATTTGCTCCCTCCCTTCATCCGTGTCCTAAAGCTTTGGTATTGGTTCCCACAAGTAAGGATGACGCCGTGGACCGGACACACCTATGTTGGAGAAAACAGAATTTATGTTTACCTGATAAATTTCTTTCTCCAACGGTGTGTCCGGTCCACGGCCCGCCCTGGTTTTTTAATCAGGTCTGATAATTTATTTTCTTTAACTACAGTCACCACGGTACCATATGGTTTCTCCTATGCAAATATTCCTCCTTAACGTCGGTCGAATGACTGGGGTAGGCGGAGCCTAGGAGGGATCATGTGACCAGCTTTGCTGGGCTCTTTGCCATTTCCTGTTGGGGAAGAGAATATCCCACAAGTAAGGATGACGCCGTGGACCGGACACACCGTTGGAGAAAGAAATTTATCAGGTAAACATAAATTCTGTTTTTTCCACATTAAGTTGAGCACAAGACTGACCATGTATTAATAAAATATATATATTTATTGATGCTTTAAAAGGACATGAAACTCCAATTTTTTCTTTCATGATTCAGACACAGCATGATATTTTAAACAACTTTCCAATTTACTTCATTCTATTGGTATCCTTTGTTAAAGGATGACCAATGCACTATGGGAGCTATATGTGCAGCCACCAATCAGCAACTTGCTCCCAGTAGTGCACTGATGCTCCTGAGCCTATCTATGTATGCTTTTTGAACTAAGGATAACAAGAGAATGAAGCAAATTAAACAATAGAAGAAAATTGGGAAGTTATTTAAAATCACATGCTCTGTCTGAATCACGAAAGAAAATTTTTTGGTTTCATGATCCTTTAAATTCAAATTAAGAATAAAAAAAAAAAAACATTTTTAAGCTGCGCCGTTGTTTGGCACTAAGGGAAACTAATGTGACAAATGTCATATCTGAAGTAGATATGTGAATAAACGTTTGCTCGCCAGTATGTGCTCTTTCATAATAAAGTACAACTTTCTAAAATACAGAAATAATTCCATATAAAATATTTGTTTTATGTTGTATTTTATTTAAACTGCAGTGTTTATTTATTTTGTTTTGTACCTTATTCCCATGTGATGCAATGTATAGTGGTCAAATTCTGCTGCAACACACAAGATTTATTAGATTACTGTTAAAGGTGTCTGTTGTCATAATCATAAAAATTGTCTCTCTGTAATGATTACTTGTGGTTTAAGACAAAAAAACTCATTAAACCTCTGCAATCTAGATATATATAAATATATAAAGAAAAACTTATTGTAAACTATTTTGCCCAGTAATAGATGTGGCCACTTGTTAAGATGCAATATGTGTGATATATGTGTATATAATATAATTTGCATTCAGTAATCTGATTTTATAACTTGATTGTGATTCATAAAAATCTTGACACTTTTCAAAGCAACACATTAAAAGTACAGTAATACTTTTATAGATCTTTATAGCAGGGGCAGAAATGCTTCAGTTTTTACAAATAAAATATTGGTACTATAAATGTCAACAGTTGTGGTAACAGGAAAACTATTTCCCATGTGTGAAAAACTGAAGAGATTTCATATACTATATACTATGGAAAGGCATTTTGCAACACAATGTGCGAGGTGTTTTTAAGGCACTGGCAACTACTTTTAACACTTTTAAATCTCTGCTAGGGATTTAGGTTGTGAGAGAGGGCATTGCATAACCATAGCAGCTTGCAGTGAGTCCGTGGTTGGCAAGGAACTATTTCTTGTAGCTCACATATGTCATTGCTAATAAGTGATGGCTCCTACGGTACAAGTGTATTTTTATAGCAATTTAATTATAAAAAATGCCCTTCTGACAAGTTCTACTGACTAGTGCGGTGCTTGAAATTCTTTTCTGTTACCATTTGTAATAAGCTTAAAGGGACATAAAACTCAATATTTTTTTTCTTTCAGGATTCTGATAGATCTTACAATTTTAAACCACTTTCCTAGTGACTTCTAATATCAAATTTCCTTCCTTCTCTTTGTATCCTTTGGTGAAGGAGCAGCTGAACACATCTGGTGAGCCAATAACTAGAGGCATATATATATATATATATATATATATATATATATATATATATATATATAGATACAAATCACCATTTAGCTCCCAGAAGTGCATTGCTGCCCCTGAGTCAACTTGTGTATGCTCTTCAACAAAGGACATCAAAAGAATCGAGAAAATTTAGATAATAGAAGTAAATTAGATTTAAATTTAATTGAGAGGTTTAAAATGTCATGCTCTATCTGAATCATTGAAGTTTAATTTTGAATTTACGGTCTCTTTAAAGGGATATAAAACCCATATTTAGCTACCAGCAAGCTATTACCCAGGTGCTGAATCAAGATTGGGTCTGCGCCTGAGCTTACATTCCTGCTTTTCAAATAAAGATACCAAGAGAACGAAAAAAAAATTGGTAATAGGAGTAAATTAGAAAGTTGCTTAAAATCACATGCTCTATCTGAATCTCAAAAGAAGAAAAAAAATGGGTTTCTTTTCCCTTTAACCACTGTAGTCTTCCAAAAGCAATCTTGGAACAGAGCTGATGTAAAGAAAATTATACTAATTGTAGAAATAAAGTGTATGCTTAAAGGTAAAAAAAAAAAATATATATTTTTAAATTTATCAACACATGGATATGTTGTAATTATGATTTAAGAAGTAATAGGTTTTCATATGTCCACATAACAGGCTTTTTTAATCCTAAGTGCCAACAAGATTCTGTTTTTATGATGTTAGCCTTTGCTATTTCTGAGTTTCAAATATTTATGGCTTTATAAAATAAAACTGCTGGTTAATAAAGCTATTGTGCACGTTCTTGACACCAAATGCTTAAAGATAATAATTTTTTCTTTTTAACTATATACTGTTACATATGTCACACACACACACAGTTTGCTATGCAAGAGCAGAGTAATCCGGACACGCTGGACAAGATTATAGTTGTCAAATATATAGCGTTCCAAAGTATTACAGCGGTCTTCAGCCTTTATATATATATATATATATATATATATATATATAAACATGGCAATGTCCTTGTATATAGCATAAATATCCAACAGCCATATGTTGATAATAAACATGTATAGTAACTACTCACTGTTGGATAAGGTCCGTCTTCTCTGTCTTACCTCCGTGTATAGTTAAATGTCGACTCACCCAGGATCCTGTCTGCTGAGCCAAACTACCGTCCCACTGCTGAGTGTATCTTTTCCGTAATCTCCTTTTCTCCCCAATCTCTTGCTCCAAAGGTGCCCTATAGGTATCCTTAATGAACGTCAATATTCCACAAGTAAAAGAACAAACCCAGACCGGCTCCAGGGCAATGATAAAAGGAGAATATTTATTGAGTACTTTTAAAAGCGTGTTACACATCAGATATAAACAAACAAACCAAAGAGCTACTGCCGAGTTAAAAAGTGTGTAAAGGCTACAACCTGGGCCCAATGACGTCACTGACGCGTTTCAAGTGTTACCCGTAGTCATGACTACGGGTAACACCTGAAACGCGTCAGTAGCTGTTTGGTTTGTTTGTTTATATCTGATGTGTAACACGCTTTTAAAAGTACTCAATAAATATTCTCCTTTTATCATTGCCCTGGAGCCGGTCTGGGTTTGTTCTTTTACTTGTGGAATACTGTTACATATGTGCTAGTCACACAAAAATAGCCACCTGCATTTTGTGTCCAAATACCCTGCTAATGGTATCGCTGACGTGTTGCCGAAGGTCTGAGGTGTATATATATGTATTATACACAAAAATAAATGGATCATACAGAATGATTACCAAATAAAAGAAGGGGGAAACGTCTTGTGACTTGAGGGATTGTTTCTTATTGCTAAAAAAAAAAATTGTGTAAAATACCCTCTTCTTACCTATTCTGTTTTTATAATGCCAAATATGAAGTAGAAAAAAAATAGAATATATAGTTAAGTATTTTTTGTACTATACCAGCTGGAGGTCCATACGCCTGATATATTTTGGTGGTCTAACGATCCACCTTTATTAGTGGTTAAAACAGGGCTTCACAAATTTATTGCAAATAAAGTATAATAAAACTAGGCAAAAGCTCTTGTATATAGATATACAGTATGTTGCATAAGTAACATTATTGATGTATAATAAATCATTTCAGATCAAAAGGATTATGTAGTTATACAGTTTATTGCTGGTTATAATTGATTACTATAAGACTGCAATCAAGTCTAAAATAAAGTTTTTTTTTATTATAATAAAACATGGATTATGATCAGCCTACTATTTGCAAAATATTCATTCTAATGGCAAAACCAATTCAACTTAAAGGGACAGTCTACACCAGAATATTTTTTTAAAAGATAGATAATCCCTTTATTACCCATTCACTAGTTTTGCATAACCAACAGAGTTATATTAATACACTTTTTACCTCTGATTATCTTGTATCTAAGCCTCTGTAAACTGCCCCTTATTTCAGTTCTTTTGATGGCTCCTAGAAACTCCATGTGCATGAGCACAGTGTTATCTATATGAAACACATGAACTAACACCCTCTAGTGGTGAAAAACTGTCAAAATGCTCTGAGCTAAGAGGCGGCCTTCAAGAGATTAGAAATTAGCATATGAACCTCTTAGATTTAGCTTTGAACTAAGAATTCCAAGAGAACAAAGCAAAATTGGTGAAATAAGTAAATTGGAAAATTGTTTAAAATTATATGCCCTATCTGAATAATGAAAGTTTGTTTTGGACTAGACTGTCCCTTTAAATCTGTAATTCCGTCTGTCAATTGATTACAGTAGCAAATCACTATAGCCTACACACAGCAATGTATTGGTAACTTTAATAAGTTGGCAAATGAGTTATATTCAATCTGCAAATTACAAGGTATTATTAAAAAAAAAAACTTTGTTTATTTAAAGAGGTTGTAGAATGGGGGAATCCAATGTATGGGTCAGTAATTCATACTGGATGGAATCACTAACCTAGCTTCATCACTCATTACATATGGGAAATACTTCACCGGGCTTCTAGGAGGATGCAATGACACCCCAAGCAAAGCATTAAATATCCCTCCCACTTCCCCTACCCTCCCGGTAGTTCTTCAACTCTTTTCATGGAGGTTGGCAGAGAAAGGTGCTCTGCTGAAGATTCAGTTTCTGATTGCTCTCAATTAGGGCTGCAACTAACGATTATTTTCATAATCGATTAATCGGACGATTATTTTTTTCGATTAATCGGATAAAAAAAAAATTTTTCCTATATTTAAAATTAAAATCCATATACTGAGTGTTATAAATATAAACTTCAGACTAAAACTTTACATTAACACAACTGTTGGTCCAATTTTTTAAGCAGCAGAACAAATTTTTATAATTAAGCAAAACCAGACCACAAACTGAAAAGAGGTAGAACTAGTAAGAGGTAGAACTAGTAAGAGGTAAACTACCACTGTTTATAACATTCTGTTATTCACTCTTTCAGAAACTTTGCATTGAAATGCAAAAATGTCAACATGCTCCTGGCTTAGGCTGGCTCTCTTTTTTTGCAAGCTATTTTTGCCTGCAGCAGAGAAAAGGCTCTCAGATGGTGTTGAGGTGCCTGAGATGCATAAATAGGGTTTTGCCAATTTCACAAAGGTGGGCTAGTTATCTTTGTTAGCTCTCCACCAATGCAAGGGGCCTCTTAACAAAGTAAGCCTGGTCTTCATTCTGACATAAAAATATTTTGAATATCTATATGCAATGGTAAACAACCAGCTATAAGGTTAGGGGAAAAATATCTAGTCCACTCTTAAAATAACAGATATATATTTACAGAGGTTGAATTTGGTACATATTCCAATTAATTAAAAATATAAAAAAAAAAAAAAAAAAGGCAAAAGGGCTACACAGGACACAGCCTTACACAATTATCTATAGAGTACAAATAATAGCAATAGCAAACGATCTGCTAAAAATTGTGCAAACGGGTAATAGTGACATAAATTCGTAAAACAAATGCCATCAATCTAGGGCTAGGTGTAAATAACAAGCTTAGCACTATATCATGCAAAGCACAGTCCCAAATCACCTGAATTAATATAAACAATACAAATTATGACTCCTATTTTATTTCTGGGTTGCACATAAGACAGGAGTAGTTGTAAACTTAAAAATAAACTTATAGTGTCCTGAAAAAGTAAAATGTCTGTAGACATCCTTTAGGCTAAGGGCATAACCATAAAACACAATACCATATGCAGGAGCTCATCGGAGTGAAGCAGCTGGTGCTGTGCACAGACCAACTAATGGCAAACCAACTAATCGATTATGAGATTCGTTGACAACTATTTTATTATCGATTATGCCGATTAGTTGTTGCAGCTCTACTCTCAATGGATTTTTTCCTGCAAGATAGGGCAGGGGAGTTGTTGTAGGCCATGTAATTCTCTTAATAGTTTTGTCTGTTAGCTATTGGATGTTGCAGGGAAGTTCCTATGCCTCTTCCAGAAAACCATGCTATCCTCCCTTCCTGGCAAACAGTGTAAGTTACACTGATTATCCTTGTGTTACAGGTCTACTCAGGAGGACAGAAGCTGGATAAGTCCTGAATTGTATTACCTTCCCCTTCTAATGGCTTGTTGCCTAAAAGAGAGGGTTATTGGCCAAGTTGCCGACAGTCTATGAAGATTTTATTGTGGATCCCAGGGACAGCATGGTGTTACTCTGTTTTGCTGCACTTATTATAGATTCATTCTGGGCCACATATGGAACCTCAGGACCAAGTTGTTTATGTACAGACACATTTCTTCCTTTATGATACCTTATGTTCACAGTGTGAACGGGTTTTCTCCACAAAGCTGTACTTTGCCTGCCTAGAAGGGACACCATAGCAGTTTTATGCTGGTAGGGGATCTGATGTGCACTTGTGGGATATGTGCAAGTCAGCTGAGTGGTGCTAAAATAAGCACAACTAAAGTTAGCTCTGCATAAACTGTGTTCCGGACTCAGAGCGGGTCCATACGCAGTTTCATCACATAACATTAGAAGGTGTGCACCTTGGTGGACACCTAAGTTTTGCCATGGGGCCTATAGAGCTTTCTGATCCTGCATTGAACAGCGTGTTATTTTTGCTGCACATTGTTTTGTTACCAGCAGCGCAGGCTCACTTTGACTTGGTAAGTCTCTCTCCATATGGAGCAGCAGCATATTGGAATTTGAAGGGGTACGGTCTCAGAGCGTATGGGTCCTTACAGTGTGTGTGCTCCTGTAGTGTCGTGTGTGCTGTGTAGCGCCTCTATCAATCTACTAGAGATGGGAAGTTCGGTTCTTCTGGGTGAATCGGTTCATTTCGGACGGTTCGATTAACTGAACCGGTTCATGAACCGATTCACCAGTTCACCTACTGAACATGAGATAGAGGCTCTACCTCATGTTCAGTAGGTGAACTGTAGAGCCGCAGATTCGTTCTTGAATCATGAGTTACTGACTGTGTGAGTTGTGTGACGCTCTATATCTATCATGACTCATGAATCAGTTCAGTCTGGTGAACTGATTCATACAGTTCACTGAAAAGATCCAGTTCAAATGAACGATTCATTCATGAACTGGACATCACTACAATCTACCGTTTTCTTAGATGGCTGCAGCCTTTATTAGCTCTGATTATAAGCTTCCTGGTGTGGAAGGGGTAAATGTCCTAGACACCAGGAGTTATAGGGACCTTATAACTTTTCAGCTCTGTCTATTAAAGGACATTTTAAAGTTATAATACTTATGTCAAATAGACAGGCATAAGACTTGTATTCTCTTTTGTATGCTCACATTACATGCTACCCTCAGTAGGGTATACTGCTGATTTTGATGCCCAATAGTTCGCTAGCTGGCTTATACTTTTAAATTGCTTTTGGTGTGGTGCACTCTCCTGAGAGGGACTCTAGTACCTTGCATGTTTAATACTGTTCCTTAGAAGCACATCTTCATATTCTTCCCTTTATGGGTATACTTCAATATTTTACATTAGTCTGTAAAGTTGTTAATGTATTGCTGTCCCTTTTAAGGGAAGTTATAATACTTATTTAGCCCATACATAATTTGTCCTGCCATGGAATATCTACATTCCTTGGGATGTTATTGTTTATATTGTTCATCAGTATTGATTTCCTACATGAGCTGTGTCAACATTACACTTCGCAGGCGTTCTTTATATTTTCCTTTTTGGGAATTATCTGTAATTCTTTCTAATGGCAGTGAGAGTCCACAAATTAATTCATTACCTATGGGAAATACTTCACCTGGCCACCAGGAGTAGGCAGACACACCAAGCGAAGCATTAAATATCCCTCCCACTTCCCCTACCCTCTCAGTAGTTATTTGCCTCGTTTCATGCAGGGTAGCAGAGAGAGGTGCTCTGCTGAAGATTTGGATATTATTGTCCTCAATGGATTGTTTCCTGCAAGAGAGGACAGGGGAGCTGTTAGTAGCCTTGTAATTCTCTTAGTAGAGTTTTGGTAAATGTTAGCTCTGGATGTCGTAGGGAAGTTCCCATGCCTCCTTCCAGTATACTTCTGCTATCCTCCCTTTTAGGCAAACAGTGTTAGTTACACTGTTTTCCTTGTGTCACAGGTCCCTGTCAGGATGAGGATTACTACTGTCAGACCTGGGACTGCTACGAGTGTTACCAAGGACAGCAGATGGGACCCAGACTAAATGAAGACATCTGACTTGGTTTCCTTTAGGAAGAAGCTGTGTAAGTCCTGTTTTTCATATTCCCATTCTCATGGCTTGTTGCCTAAGTAGAATAGGGAATTAGCCTGATTACACCCAAGGCTATGAAAGAATCCATTGCTTACAAGGCACTTCTCAGTAAGGTAGATAATCTTGGGTATTCAGTCAGATGGCATGTAGTTAAGTCGCGAATTGTTCGCCAGCGAATAGTTCCCGGCGAACATAGCTTGTTCGCGTTCGCAGCAACGGGCGAATATATGCGATGTTCGATCCGCCTCCTATTCGTCAACATTGAGTAAACTTTGACCCAGTATCTCACAGTCTGCAGACACATTACAGCCAATCAGCAGCAGACACTCCCTCCTAGACCCTCCCAGCTCCTGGGCAGCAGCCATTTTAGATTCATTCTGACCCTGCATTGTTAGTGAGAGGAGGGACAGTGTAGCTGCTGCTGATTTTTTAGGGAAATTGATAGCTAGGCTAGTGTATTCAGTGTCCACTACAGTCCTGAAGGACTCATCTGATCTCTGCTGTTTGGACAGCACCCCAAAAAGCCCTTTTTAGGGCTAGAACATCAGTCGTTTTTTTTTTTTTTTTTTGCCTGTGTAATTTTGACTGTGAAACATCAGTCTGCTAGTGTAATCTAATTGCAGTTGCCTGCCTGCAGTGCCACCACTCATATCTGTTGTAACAGTAGGTTAAATTAAAAAAAAAAACTTTTTGGACTGTGAAACATCAGTCTGCTAGTGTAATCTAATAGCAGTTGCCTGCCTGCCAGCGTGTGTGCCGGGCACACTTGCCAACTAGTGCCACCACTCATATTTGTTGTAACAGTAGTGTAGTGTAAATATTAAAAAAAAAAACTTTTTTGACTGTGAAATATCAGTCTCCTAGAGTAATCTAATTGCAGTTGCCTGCCTGCCAGCCTGTGTGCCAGGCCCACTTGCCAACTAGTGCCACCACTCATATTTGTTGTAACAGTAGTGTAAATATTTTTTAAAAAAATTTTTTGACTGTGAAACATCAGTCTGCTAGTGTAATCTAATTGCAGTTGCCTGCCTGCCAGCGTTTGTGCCAGGCCCACTTGCCAACTAGTGCCACCACTCATATTTGTTGTAACAGTAGTGTAAATATTTAAAAAAAAACTTTTTTGACTGTGAAACATCAGTCTGCTAGTGTAATCTAATTGCAGTTGCCTGCCTGCCAGCGTGTATGCCAGGCCCACTTGCCAACTAGTGCCACCACTCATATTTGTTGTAACAGTAGTGTAAATATTTTTTTTAAAAACTTTTTTGACTGTGAAACATCAGTCTGCTAGTGTAATCTAATAGCAGTTGCCTGCCAGCGTGTGTGCCAGGCCCACTTGCCAACTAGTGCCACCACTCATATTTGTTGTAACAGTAGTGTAAATATTTTAAAAAAAAAATTTTGACTGTGAAACATCAGTCTGCTAGTGTAATCTAATTGCAGTTGCCTGCCTGCCTGCCAGCGTTTGTGCCAGGCCCACTTGCCAACTAGTGCCACCACTCATATTTGTTGTAACAGTAGTGTAAATATTTAAAAAAAAAACTTTTTTGACTGTGAAACATCAGTCTGCTAGTGTAATCTAATTGCAGTTGCCTGCCTGCCAGCGTGTATGCCAGGCCCACTTGCCAACTAGTGCCACCACTCATATTTGTTGTAACAGTAGTGTAAATATTTTAAAAAAACTTTTTTGACTGTGAAACATCAGTCTGCTAGTGTAATCTAATTGCAGTTGCCTGCCTGCCTGCCAGCGTGTGTGCCAGGCCCACTTGCCAACTAGTGCCACCACTCATATTTGCTGTAACAGTAGTGTAAATATTTTAAAAAAAACACTTTTTTGACTGTGAAACATCAGTCTGCTAGTGTTATCTAATTGCAGTTGCCTGTCTGCCAGCGTTTGTGCCAGGCCCACTTGCCAACTAGTGCCACCACTCATATCTGTTGTAACAGTAGTGTCAATTTTTTTAAAAAAACTTTTTTGACTGTGAAACATCAGTCTGCTAGTGTAATCTAATTGCAGTTGCCTGCCTGCCAGCGTGTGTGCCAGGCCCACTTGCCAACTAGTGCCACCACTCATATTTGTTGTAACAGTAGTGTAAATATTTAAAAAAAACAAAACTTTTTTGACTGTGAAACATCAGTCTGCTAGTGTAATCTAATAGCAGTTGCCTGCCTGCCTGCCAGCGTGTGTGCCAGGCCCACTTGCCAACTAGTGCCACCACTCATATTTGTTGTAACAGTAGTGTAAATATTTTTTAAAAAAATTTTTGACTGTGAAACATCAGTCTGCTAGTGTAATCTAATAGCAGTTGCCTGCCTGCCAGCGTGTGTGCCAGACCCACTTGCCAACTAGTGCCACCACCCATATTTGTTGTAACAGTAGTGTAAATATTTAAAAAAAAAAACTTTTTTGACTGTGAAACATCAGTCTGCTAGTGTAATCGAATTGCAGTTGCCTGCCTGCCAGCGTGTGTGCCAGGCCCACTTACCAACTAGTGCCACCACTCATATTTGTTGTAACAGTAGTGTAAATATTTAAAAAAAAAACTTTTTTGACTGTGAAACGTCAGTCTGCTAGTGTAATCTAATTGCAGTTGCCTGCCTGCATGCGTGTGTGCCAGGCCCATTTGCCAACTAGTGCCACCACTCATATTTGTTGTAACAGTAGTGTAAATATTTAAAAAAAAAACTTTTTGACTGTGAAACATCAGTCTGCTAGTGTAATCTAATTGCAGTTGCCTGCCTGCCTGCCAGCGTGTGTGCCAGGCCCATTTGCCAACTAGTGCCACCACTCATATTTGTTGTAACAGTAGTGTAAATATTAAAAAAAAAAAAATTTTTGACTGTGAAACATCAGTCTGCTAGTGTAATCTAATTGCAGTTGCCTGCCTGCCAGCGTGTGTGCCAGGCCCACTTGCCAACTAGTGCCACCACTCATATTTGTTGTAACAGTAGTGTAAATATTTTAAAAAAAAACTTTTTTGACTGTGAAACATCAGTCTGCTAGTGTAATCGAATTGCAGTTGCCTGCCTGCCAGCGTGTGTGCCAGGCCCACTTGCCAACTAGTGCCACCACTCATATTTGTTGTAACAGAAGTGTAAATATTTTTAAAAAAAACTTTTTGACTGTGAAACATCAGTCTGCTAGTGTAATCTAATTGCAGTTGCCTGCCTGCCAGCGTTTGTGCCAGGCCCACTTGCCAACTAGTGCCACCACTCATATTTGTTGTAACAGTAGTGTAAATATTTAAAAAAAAAACTTTTTTGACTGTGAAACATCAGTCTGCTAGTGTAATCTAATTGCAGTTGCCTGCCTGCCAGCGTGTATGCCAGGCCCACTTGCCAACTAGTGCCACCACTCATATTTGTTGTAACAGTAGTGTAAATATTTTTTTAAAAAACTTTTTTGACTGTGAAACATCAGTCTGCTAGTGTAATCTAATAGCAGTTGCCTGCCTGCCAGCGTTTGTGCCAGGCCCACTTGCCAACTAGTGCCACCACTCATATTTGTTGTAACAGTAGTGTAAATATTTAAAAAAAAAACTTTTTTGACTGTGAAACATCAGTCTGCTAGTGTAATCGAATTGCAGTTGCCTGCCTGCCAGCGTGTGTGCCAGGCCCACTTGCCAACTAGTGCCACCACTCATATTTGTTGTAACAGTAGTGTAAATATTTTTAAAAAAAACTTTTTGACTGTGAAACATCAGTCTGCTAGTGTAATCTAATTGCAGTTGCCTGCCTGCCAGCGTTTGTGCCAGGCCCACTTGCCAACTAGTGCCACCACTCATATTTGTTGTAACAGTAGTGTAAATATTTAAAAAAAAAACTTTTTTGACTGTGAAACATCAGTCTGCTAGTGTAATCTAATTGCAGTTGCCTGCCTGCCAGCGTGTATGCCAGGCCCACTTGCCAACTAGTGCCACCACTCATATTTGTTGTAACAGTAGTGTAAATATTTTTTTAAAAAACTTTTTTGACTGTGAAACATCAGTCTGCTAGTGTAATCTAATAGCAGTTGCCTGCCTGCCAGCGTGTGTGCCAGGCCCACTTGCCAACTAGTGCCACCACTCATATTTGTTGTAACAGTAGTGTAAATATTTAAAAAAAAAAAAAATTTGACTGTGAAACATCAGTCTGCTAGTGTAATCTAATTGCAGTTGCCTGCCTGCCTGCCAGCGTTTGTGCCAGGCCCACTTGCCAACTAGTGCCACCACTCATATTTGTTGTAACAGTAGTGTAAATATTTTAAAAAACACTTTTTTGACTGTGAAACATCAGTCTGCTAGTGTTATCTAATTGCAGTTGCCTGTCTGCCAGCGTTTGTGCCAGGCCCACTTGCCAACTAGTGCCACCACTCATATCTGTTGTAACAGTAGTGTCAATTTTTTTAAAAAAACTTTTTTGACTGTGAAACATCAGTCTGCTAGTGTAATCTAATTGCAGTTGCCTGCCTGCCAGCGTGTGTGCCAGGCCCACTTGCCAACTAGTGCCACCACTCATATTTGTTGTAACAGTAGTGTAAATATTTAAAAAAAAAAACTTTTTTGACTGTGAAACATCAGTCTGCTAGTGTAATCTAATTGCAGTTGCCTGCCTGCCTGCCAGCGTTTGTGCCAGGCCCACTTGCCAACTAGTGCCACCACTCATATTTGTTGTAACAGTAGTGTAAATATTTAAAAAAAAAACTTTTTTGACTGTGAAACATCAGTCTGCTAGTGTAATCTAATTGCAGTTGCCTGCCTGCCAGCGTGTATGCCAGGCCCACTTGCCAACTAGTGCCACCACTCATATTTGTTGTAACAGTAGTGTAAATATTTTAAAAAAACTTTTTTGACTGTGAAACATCAGTCTGCTAGTGTAATCTAATTGCAGTTGCCTGCCTGCCTGCCAGCGTGTGTGCCAGGCCCACTTGCCAACTAGTGCCACCACTCATATTTGTTGTAACAGTAGTGTAAATATTTTAAAAAACACTTTTTTGACTGTGAAACATCAGTCTGCTAGTGTTATCTAATTGCAGTTGCCTGTCTGCCAGCGTTTGTGCCAGGCCCACTTGCCAACTAGTGCCACCACTCATATCTGTTGTAACAGTAGTGTCAATTTTTTTAAAAAAACTTTTTTGACTGTGAAACATCAGTCTGCTAGTGTAATCTAATTGCAGTTGCCTGCCTGCCAGCGTGTGTGCCAGGCCCACTTGCCAACTAGTGCCACCACTCATATTTGTTGTAACAGTAGTGTAAATATTTAAAAAAAAAAAAAACTTTTTTGACTGTGAAACATCAGTCTGCTAGTGTAATCTAATAGCAGTTGCCTGCCTGCCTGCCAGCGTGTGTGCCAGGCCCACTTGCCAACTAGTGCCACCACTCATATTTGTTGTAACAGTAGTGTAAATATTTTTTAAAAAATTTTTTGACTGTGAAACATCAGTCTGCTAGTGTAATCTAATTGCAGTTGCCTGCCTGCATGCGTGTGTGCCAGGCCCATTTGCCAACTAGTGCCACCACTCATATTTGTTGTAACAGTAGTGTAAATATTTAAAAAAAAAACTTTTTGACTGTGAAACATCAGTCTGCTAGTGTAATCTAATTGCAGTTGCCTGCCTGCCTGCCAGCGTGTGTGCCAGGCCCATTTGCCAACTAGTGCAACCACTCATATTTGTTGTAACAGTAGTGTAAATATTTAAAAAAAAAAAATTGACTGTGAAACATCAGTCTGCTAGTGTAATCTAATTGCAGTTTCCTGCCTGCCAGCGTGTGTGCCAGGCCCACTTGCCAACTAGTGCCACCACTCATATTTGTTGTAACAGTAGTGTAAATATTTTAAAAAAAAACTTTTTTGACTGTGAAACATCAGTCTGCTAGTGTAATCGAATTGCAGTTGCCTGCCTGCCTGCCTGCCAGTGTGTGTGCCAGGCCCACTTGCCAACTAGTGTCACCACTCATATTTGTTGTAACAGTAGTGTAAATATTTAAAAAAAAAAACATTTTTGACTGTGAAACATTAGTCTGCTAGTGTGTGTGTCAGGCCCACTTGCCAACTAGTGCCACCACTCATATTTGTTGTAACAGTAGTGTAAATATTTTAAAAAAAAAAACTTTTTTGACTGTGAAACATCAGTCTGCTAGTGTAATCTAATTGCAGTTGCCTGCCTGCCTGCCAGCGTGTGTGCCAGGCCCACTTGCCAACTAGTGCCACCACTCATATTTGTTGTAACAGTAGTGTAAATATTTAAAAAAAAAAAAACGTTTTGACTGTGAAACATCAGTCTGCTAGTGTAATCTAATTGCAGTTGCCTGCCTGCCAGCGTTTGTGCCAGGCCCACTTGCCAACTAGTGCCACCACTCATATTTGTTGTAACAGTAGTGTAAATATTTTAAAAAAAACTTTTTTGACTGTGAAACATCAGTCTGCTAGTGTAATCTAATTGCAGTTGCCTGCCTGCCAGCGTGTATGCCAGGCCCACTTGCCAACTAGTGCCACCACTCATATTTGCTGTAACAGTAGTGTAAATATTTAAAAAAACCACTTTTTTCACTGTGAAACATCAGTCTGCTAGTGTAATCTAATTGCAGTTGCCTGCCTGCCAGCGTTTGTGCCAGGCCCACTTGCCAACTAGTGCCACCACTCATATTTGTTGTAACAGTAGTGTAAATATTTAAAAAAAAACTTTTTTGACTGTGAAACATCAGTCTGCTAGTGTAATCTAATAGCAGTTGCCTGCCTGCCAGCGTGTGTGCCAGGCCCACTTGCCAACTAGTGTCACCACTCATATTTGTTGCAACAGTAGTGTAAATATTTAAAAAAAAAACTTTTTTGACTGTGAAACATCAGTCTGCTAGTGTTATCTAATTGCAGTTGCCTGTCTGCCAGCGTTTGTGCCAGGCCCACTTGCCAACTAGTGCCACCACTCATATTTGTTGTAACAGTAGTGTAAATATTTAAAAAAAAAAACTTTTTTGACTGTGAAACATCAGTCTGCTAGTGTAATCTAATAGCAGTTGCCTGCCTGCCAGCGTGTGTGCCAGGCCCACTTGCCAACTAGTGCCACCACTCATATTTGTTGTAACAGTAGTGTAAATATTTAAAAAAAAACTTTTTGACTGTGAAACATCAGTCTGCTAGTGTAATCTAATTGCAGTTGCCTGCCTGCCTGCCAGCGTGTGTGCCAGGCCCATTTGCCAACTAGTGCCACCACTCATATTTGTTGTAACAGTAGTGTAAATATTTAAAAAAAAAAAAATTGACTGTGAAACATCAGTCTGCTAGTGTAATCTAATTGCAGTTGCCTGCCTGCCAGCGTGTGTGCCAGGCCCACTTGCCAACTAGTGCCACCACTCATATTTGTTGTAACAGTAGTGTAAATATTTAAAAAAAAAACTTTTTTGACTGTGAAACATCAGTCTGCTAGTGTAATCGAATTGCAGTTGCCTGCCTGCCTGCCTGCCAGTGTGTGTGCCAGGCCCACTTGCCAACTAGTGTCACCACTCATATTTGTTGTAACAGTAGTGTAAATATTTAAAAAAAAAAACATTTTTGACTGTGAAACATTAGTCTGCTAGTGTGTGTGTCAGGCCCACTTGCCAACTAGTGCCACCACTCATATTTGTTGTAACAGTAGTGTAAATATTTAAAAAAAAAAAACTTTTTTGACTGTGAAACATCAGTCTGCTAGTGTAATCTAATTGCAGTTGCCTGCCTGCCTGCCAGCGTGTGTGCCAGGCCCACTTGCCAACTAGTGCCACCACTCATATTTGTTGTAACAGTAGTGTAAATATTTAAAAAAAAAAAAACGTTTTGACTGTGAAACATCAGTCTGCTAGTGTAATCTAATTGCAGTTGCCTGCCTGCCAGCGTTTGTGCCAGGCCCACTTGCCAACTAGTGCCACCACTCATATTTGTTGTAACAGTAGTGTAAATATTTAAAAAAAAACTTTTTTGACTGTGAAACATCAGTCTGCTAGTGTAATCTAATAGCAGTTGCCTGCCTGCCAGCGTGTGTGCCAGGCCCACTTGCCAACTAGTGTCACCACTCATATTTGTTGCAACAGTAGTGTAAATATTTAAAAAAAAAACTTTTTTGACTGTGAAACATCAGTCTGCTAGTGTTATCTAATTGCAGTTGCCTGTCTGCCAGCGTTTGTGCCAGGCCCACTTGCCAACTATTGCCACCACTCATATCTGTTGTAACAGTAGTGTAATTTTTTTTAAAAAACTTTTTTGACTGTGAAACGTCAGTCTGCTAGTGTAATCTAATTGCAGTTGCCTGCCTGCCAGCGTGTATGCCAGGCCCACTTGCCAACTAGTGCCACCACTCATATATGTTGTAACAGTAGTGTAAATATTTTAAAAAAATACTTTTTTGACTGTGAAACATCAGTCTGCTAGTGTAATCTAATTGCAGTTGCCTGCCTGCAGTGCCACCACTCATATCTGTTGTAACAGTAGGTTAAATTTAAAAAAAAAAACTTTTTGGACTGTGAAACATCAGTCTGCTAGTGTAATCTAATAGCAGTTGCCTGCCTGCCTGCCTACCAGCTTGTGTGCCAGGCACATTTGCCAACTAGTGCCACCACTCATATTTGTTGTAACAGTAGTGTAAATATTTTTTTAAAAAACTTTTTTGACTGTGAAACATCAGTCTGCTAGTGTAATCTAATTGCAGTTGCCTGCCTGCCAGCGTGTGTGTCAGGTCCACTTGCCAACTAGTGCCACCATTCATATTTGTTGTAACAGTAGTGTAAATATTTTTTTAAAAAACTTTTTTGACTGTGAAACATCAGTCTGCTAGTGTAATCTAATTGCAGTTGCCTGCCTGCCAGCGTGTGTGCCAGGCCCACTTGCCAACTAGTGCCGCCACTCATATTTGTTGTAACAGTAGTGTAAATATTTTTTTTAAAAACTTTTTTGACTGTGAAACATCAGTCTGCTAGTGTAATCTAATTGCAGTTGCCTGCCTGCCAGCGTGTGTGCCAGGCCCACTTGCCAACTAGTGCCACCACTCATATTTGTTGTAACAGTAGTGTAAATATTTTTTTAAAAAACTTTTTTGACTGTGAAACATCAGTCTGCTAGTGTAATCTAATTGCAGTTGCCTGCCTGCCAGCGTGTGTGCCAGGCCCACTTGCCAACTAGTGCCACCACTCATATTTGTTGTAACAGTAGTGTAAATATTTAAAAAAAAAAACTTTTTGACTGTGAAACATCAGTCTGCTAGTGTAATCTAATTGCAGTTGCCTGCCAGCGTTTGTGCCAGGCCCACTTGCCAACTAGTGCCACCACTCATATTTGTTGTAACAGTAGTGTAAATATTTAAAAAAAAACTTTTTTGACTGTGAAACATCAGTCTGCTAGTGTAATCTAATTGCAGTTGCCTGCCTGCCAGCGTGTATGCCAGGCCCACTTGCCAACTAGTGCCACCACTCATATTTGCTGTAACAGTAGTGTAAATATTTTAAAAAAAACTTTTTTGACTGTGAAACATCAGTCTGCTAGTGTAATCTAATTGCAGTTGCCTGCCTGCCTGTCAGCGTGTGTGCCAGGCCCACTTGCCAACTAGTGCCACCACTCATATTTGTTGTAACAGTAGTGTAAATATTTAAAAAAAAAACACTTTTTTGACTGTGAAACATCAGTCTTCTAGTGTTATCTAATTGCAGTTGCCTGTCTGCCAGCGTTTGTGCCAGGCCCACTTGCCAACTATTGCCACCACTCATATCTGTTGTAACAGTAGTGTAAAATTTTTTAAAAAAACTTTTTTGACTGTGAAACGTCAGTCTGCTAGTGTAATCTAATTGCAGTTGCCTGCCTGCCTGTCAGCGTGTGTGCCAGGCCCACTTGCCAACTAGTGCCACCACTCATATTTGTTGTAACAGTAGTGTAAATATTTAAAAAAAATAAAATTTTACTGTGAAACATCAGTCTGCTAGTGTAATCGAATTGCAGTTGCCTGCCTGCCTGCGTATGTGCCAGGCCCATTTGCCAACTAGTGCCACCACTCATATTTGTTGTAACAGTAGTGTAAATATATAAAAAAAAAACTTTTTTGACTGTGAAACATCAGTCTGCTAGTGTAATCTAATTGCAGTTGCCTGCCTGCCTGCCAGCGTGTGTGCCAGGCCCATTTGCCAACTAGTGCCACCACTCATATTTGTTGTAACAGTAGTGTAAATAATTTTAAAAAAAACTTTTTTGACTGTGAAACGTCAGTCTGCTAGTGTAATCTAATTGCAGTTGCCTGCCTGCCTGTCAGCGTGTGTGCCAGGCCCACTTGCCAACTAGTGCCACCACTCATATTTGTTGTAACAGTAGTGTAAATATTTAAAAAAAATAAAATTTTACTGTGAAACATCAGTCTGCTAGTGTAATCTAATAGCAGTTGCCTGCCTGCCAGCGTGTGTGCCAGACCCACTTGCCAACTAGTGCCACCACTCATATCTGTTGTAACAGTAGTGTAAATTTTTTTTAAAAAAACTTTTTTGACTGTGAAACATCAGTCTGCTAGTGTAATCTAATAGCAGTTGCCTGCCTGCCTGCCAGCGTGTGTGCCAGGCCCACTTGCCAACTAGTGCCACCACTCATATTTGTTGTAACAGTAGTGTAAATATTTAAAAAAAAAAATTTTTACTGTGAAACATCAGTCTGCTAGTGTAATCTAATAGCAGTTGCCTGCCTGCCAGCGTGTGTGCCAGACCCACTTGCCAACTAGTGCCACCACTCATATTTGTTGTAACAGTAGTGTAAATATTTTTAAAAAAAACTTTTTTGACTGTGAAACATCAGTCTGCTAGTGTAATCGAATTGCAGTTGCCTGCCTGCCTGCGTATGTGCCAGGCCCATTTGCCAACTAGTGCCACCACTCATATTTGTTGTAACAGTAGTGTAAATATATAAAAAAAAAACTTTTTTGACTGTGAAACATCAGTCTGCTAGTGTAATCTAATTGCAGTTGCCTGCCTGCCTGCCAGCGTGTGTGCCAGGCCCATTTGCCAACTAGTGCCACCACTCATATTTGTTGTAACAGTAGTGTAAATAATTTTAAAAAAAACTTTTTTGACTGTGAAACATCAGTCTGCTAGTGTAATCTAATTGCAGTTGCCTGCCTGCCTGCCAGCGTGTTTGCCAGGCCCACTTGCCAACTAGTGCCACCACTCATATTTGTTGTAACAGTAGTGTAAATATTTTAATAAAAAACCTTTTTTGACTGTGAAACATCAGTCTGCTAGTGTGTGTGTCAGGCCCACTTGCCAACTAGTGCCACCACTCATATTTGTTGTAACAGTAGTGTAAATATTAAAAAAAAAAAACTTTTTTGACTGTGAAACATCAGTCTGCTAGTGTAATCGAATTGCAGTTGCCTGCCTGCCAGCGTGTGTGCCAGGTCCACTTGCCAACTAGTGCCACCACTCATATCTGTTGTAACAGTATTGTAAATATTTAAAAAATAAACCTTTTTGACTGTGAAACATCAGTCTGCTTTTTTGTGTCAGGCTCACAGTGTATACTGTGCCCACTTGCCCAGTGCCACCACTCATATCTTGTTTAATAGTAGTGTAAGTGTACATTTTCTCTTGTTAAGTGTACATTTAAAAAAAATAAACTTTTTGGATTGTCAAACATCAGTCTGCTTTTTTGTGTCAGGCTCACAGCGTATACTGTGCCCACTTGCCCAGTGGCACCACTCATATTTTGTTTAATAGTAGTGTAAGTGTACATTTTCTCTTGTTAAGTGTATCCAGTCCACGGATCATCCATTACTTGTGGGATATTCTCCTTCCCAACAGGAAGTTACAAGAGGATCACCCACAGCAGAGCTGCTATGTAGCTCCTCCCCTCACTGCCATATCCAGTCATTCTCTTGCAACTCTCAACTAAGATGGAGGTCGTAAGAGGACTGTGGTGTTTTATACTTAGTTTATTTCTTCAATCAAAAGTTTATTTTTAAATGGTACCGGAGTGTACTGTTTATCTCAGGCAGTATTTAGAAGAAGAATCTGCCTGCGTTTTCTATGATCTTAGCAGAAGTAACTAAGATCCTTTGCTGTTCTCACATATTCTGAGGAGTGAGGTAACTTCAGAGGGGGAATAGCGTGCAGGTTTTCCTGTAATAAGGTATGTGCAGTTGAAATATTTTTCTAGGGATGGAATTTGCTAGAAAATGCTGCTGATACCGAAGTAATGTAAGTAAAGCCTTAAATGCAGTGATAGCGACTGGTATCAGGCTTATTAATAGAGATACATACTCTTATAAAAGTGTATTTTAAAACGTTTGCTGGCATGTTTAATCGTTTTTTACATATGTTTGGTGATAAAACTTATTGGGGCCTAGTTTTTTCCACATGGCTGGCTTGAATTTTGCCTAGAAACAGTTCCCTGAGGCTTCCCACTGTTGTAATATGAGTGGGAGGGGCCTATTTTTTGCGTTTTTTTGCACAGCAAAAATTACAGACACAGACATTCAGCTTCTTCCTGCATGATCCAGGACTTCTCTGAAGGGCTCAAAAGGCTTCAAAAGTCGTATTGAGGGAGGTAAAATGCCACAGTAGAGCTGTGGCAGTTGTTGTGACTGTTTAAAAAACGTTTTTGTCATTTGTTATTCCGTTTTTGGTATTAAGGGGTTAATCATCCATTTGCAAGTGGGTGCAATGCTCTGCTAACTTATTACATACATTGTAAAAATTTCGTTAGTGTAACTGCATTTTTTCCCTGTTATTTCAAAATTTGGGAAAATTTGTGTTTCTTAAAGGCGCAGTAACGTTTTTTTATATTGCTTGTAAACTTGTTTTAAAGTGTTTTCCAAGCTTGCTAGTCTCATTGCTAGTCTGTTTAAACATGTCTGACACAGAGGAACCTACTTGTTCATTATGTTTGAAAGCCATGGTGGAGCCCCATAGGAGAATGTGTACTAAATGTATTGATTTCACCTTAAACAGTAAAGATCAGTCTTTATCTATAAAAGAATTATCACCAGAGGGTTCTGTCGAGGAGGAAGTTATGCCGACTAACTCTCCCCTCGTGTCAGACCCTTCGCCTCCCGCTCAGGGGACGCACGCTAATATGGCGCCAATTACATCAGGGACGCCCATAGCGATTACCTTGCAGGACATGGCTGCAATCATGAATAATACCCTGTCAGAGGTATTATCTAGATTGCCTGAATTAAGAGGCAAGCGCGATAGCTCTGGGGTTAGGAGAGATACAGAGCGTGCAAATGCTGTTAGAGCCATGTCTGATACTGCGTCACAGTATGCAGAACATGAGGACGGAGAGCTTCAGTCTGTGGGTGACATCTCTGACTCGGGGAAACCTGATTCACAGATTTCTAATTTTAAATTTAAGCTTGAGAACCTCCGTGTATTGCTTGGGGAGGTATTAGCTGCTCTGAATGACTGTAACACAGTTGCAATTCCAGAGAAATTGTGTAGGCTGGATAGATACTATGCGGTGCTGGTGTGTACTGACGTTTTTCCTATACCTAAAAGGCTTACAGAAATTATTAGCAAGGAGTGGGATAGACCCGGTGTGCCCTTTTCCCCACCTCCTATATTTAGAAAAATATTTCCAATAGACGCCACTACACGGGACTTATGGCAGACGGTCCCTAAGGTGGAGGGAGCAGTTTCTACTTTAGCAAAGCGTACCACTATCCCGGTTGAGGACAGTTGTGCTTTTTCAGATCCAATGGATAAAAAATTGGAGGGTTACCTTAAGAAAATGTTTATTCAACAAGGTTTTATTTTACAGCTCCTTGCATGCATTGCGCCTGTCACTGCTGCGGCGGCATTCTGGTTTGAGGCCCTGGAAGAGGCCATCCAGACAGCTCCATTGAATGAAATTATTGACAAGCTTAGAACGCTTAAGCTAGCTAACTCATTTGTTTCTGATGCCATTGTTCATTTGACTAAACTAACGGCTAAGAATTCCGGTTTCGCCATCCAGGCGTGTAGGGCGCTATGGCTTAAATCCTGGTCAGCTGACGTGACTTCAAAGTCTAAATTACTCAACATTCCTTTCAAGGGGCAGACCTTATTCGGGCCTGGCTTGAAGGAAATTATTGCTGACATTACTGGAGGCAAGGGTCATACCCTTCCTCAGGACAGGGCCAAATCAAAGGCCAAACAGTCTAATTTTCTTGCCTTTCGAAATTTCAAGGCAGGAGCAGCATCAACTTCCTCCGCTTCAAAACAAGAGGGAACTGTTGCTTATTCCAGACAGGCCTGGAAACCTAACCAGTCCTGGAACAAGGGCAAGCAGGCCAGAAAGCCTGTTGCTGCCCCCAAGACAGCATGAAGGAACGGCCCCCTATCCGGAAACGGATCTAGTGGGGGGCAGACTTTCTCTCTTCGCCCAGGCGTGGGCAAGAGATGTTCAGGATCCCTGGGCGTTGGAGATCATATCTCAGGGATATCTTCTGGACTTCAAAGCTTCTCCTCCACAAGGGAGATTTCATCTTTCAAGGTTATCAGCAAACCAGATAAAGAAAGAGGCATTCCTAAGCTGTGTGCAAGACCTCCTAGTAATGGGAGTGATCCATCCAGTTCCGCGGACGTAACAAGGACAGGGATTTTATTCAAATCTGTTTGTGGTTCCCAAGAAAGAGGGAACCTTCAGACCAATCTTGGATCTAAAGATCTTAAACAAATTCCTCAGAGTTCCATCATTCAAAATGGAAACTATTCGGACCATCCTACCCATGATCCAAGAGGGTCAGTACATGACCACAGTGGACTTAAAGGATGCCTACCTTCACATACCGATTCACAAAGATCATCATCGGTTCCTAAGGTTTGCCTTTCTAGACAGGCATTACCAATTTGTAGCTCTTCCCTTCGGGTTGGCCACTGCCCCGAGAATTTTGACAAAGGTTCTGGGCTCACTTCTGGCGGTTCTAAGACCGCGAGGCATAGCGGTGGCTCCGTATCTAGACGACATCCTGATACAGGCGTCGAGCTTTCAAATTGCCAAGTCTCATACAGAGATAGTTCTGGCATTTCTGAGGTCGCATGGGTGGAAAGTGAACGTGGAAAAGAGTTCTCTATCACCACCCACAAGAGTCTCCTTCCTAGGGACTCTTATAGATTCTGTAGAGATGAAAATTTACCTGACGGAGTCCAGGTTATCAAAACTTCTAAATGCTTGCCGTGTCCTTCATTCCATTCCACGCCCGTCAGTGGCTCAGTGCATGGAAGTAATCGGCTTAATGGTAGCGGCAATGGACATAGTGCCATTTGCGCGCCTGCATCTCAGACCGCTGCAATTATGCATGCTAAGTCAGTGGAATGGGGATTACTTAGATTTGTCCCCTCTACTAAATCTGGATCAAGAGACCAGAGATTCTCTTCTCTGGTGGCTTTCTCGGGTCCATCTGTCCAAGGGTATGACCTTTCGCAGGCCAGATTGGACAATTGTAACAACAGATGCCAGCCTTCTAGGTTGGGGCGCAGTCTGGAACTCCCTGAAGGCTCAGGGATCGTGGACTCAGGAGGAGAAACTCCTCCCAATAAATATTCTGGAGTTAAGAGCAATATTCAATGCTCTTCTAGCTTGGCCTCAGTTAGCAACACTGAGGTTCATCAGATTTCAGTCGGACAACATCACGACTGTGGCTTACATCAACCATCAAGGGGGAACCAGGAGTTCCCTAGCGATGTTAGAAGTCTCATAAATAATACGCTGGGCAGAGTCTCACTCTTGCCACCTGTCAGCGATCCACATCCCAGGCGTAGAGAACTGGGAGGCGGATTTTCTAAGTCGTCAGACTTTTCATCCGGGGGAGTGGGAACTCCATCCGGAGGTGTTTGCTCAACTGGTCCATTGTTGGAGCAAACCAGAACTGGATCTCATGGCGTCTCGCCAGAACGCCAAGCTTCCTTGTTACGGATCCAGGTCCAGGGACCCGGGAGCAACGCTGATAGATGCTCTAGCAGCTCCTTGGTTCTTCAACCTGGCCTATGTGTTTCCACGGTTTCCTCTGCTCCCTCGACTGATTGCCAAAATCAAACAGGAGAGAGCATCGGTGATTCTGATAGCGCCTGCGTGGCCACGCAGGACCTGGTATGCAGACCTAGTTGACATGTCATCTCTTCCACCATGGACTCTGCCTCTGAGGCAGGACCTTCTAATACAAGGTCCTTTCAATCATCCAAATCTAATTTCTCTGAGACTGACTGCATGGAGATTGAACGCTTGATTCTATCAAGGCGTGGCTTCTCCGAGTCAGTCATTGATACCTTAATACAGGCTCGGAAGCCTGTCACCAGGAAAATCTACCATAAGATACGGCGTAAATATCTTTATTGGTGTGAATCCAAGAGTTACTCATGGAGTAAGGTTAGGATTCCTAGGATATTGTCCTTTCTCCAAGAGGGTTTGGACAAAGGCTTATCAGCTAGTTCTTTAAAAGGACAGATCTCTGCTCTGTCTATTCTTTTGCACAAGCATCTGGCAGAAGTTCCAGACGTCCAGGCATTTTGTCAGGCTTTGGTTAGGATTAAGCCTGTGTTTAAAACTGTTGCTCCCCCGTGGAGCTTAAACTTGGTTCTTAAAGTTCTTCAGGGAGTTCCGTTTGAACCCCTTCATTCCATTGATATTAAACTTTTATCTTGGAAAGTTATGTTTTTGATGGCTATTTCCTCGGCTCGAAGAGTCTCTGAGTTATCTGCCTTACATTGTGATTCTCCTTATCTGATTTTTCATTCAGACAAGGTAGTTCTGCGTACCAAACCTGGGTTTTTACCTAAGGTGGTTTCTAACAGGAATATCAATCAAGAGATTGTTGTTCCATCATTGTGTCCTAATCCTTCTTCAAAGAAGGAACGTCTTTTGCATAATCTGGACGTAGTCCGTGCCTTGAAGTTTTACTTACAGGCTACTAAAGATTTTCGTCAAACATCTGCCCTGTTTGTCATTTACTCTGGACAGAGGAGAGGTCAAAAAGCTTCGACAACCTCTCTCTCCTTTTGGCTTCGGAGCATAATACGCTTAGCCTATGAGACTGCTGGACAGCAGCCCCCTGAAAGGATTACAGCTCATTCTACTAGAGCTGTGGCTTCCACCTGGGCCTTTAAAAATGAGGCCTCTGTTGAACAGATTTGCAAGGCTGTGACTTGGTCTTCGCTTCACACCTTTTCAAAATTTTACAAATTTGACACTTTTGCTTCTTCGGAGGCTGTTTTTGGGAGAAAGGTTCTACAGGCAGTGGTTCCTTCCGTTTAAGTTCCTGCCTTGTCCCTCCCATCATCCGTGTAATTTAGCTTTGGTATTGGTATCCCACAAGTAATGGATGATCCGTGGACTGGATACACTTAACAAGAGAAAACATAATTTATGCTTACCTGATAAATTTATTTCTCTTGTAGTGTATCCAGTCCACGGCCCGCCCTGTCCTTTTAAGGCAGGTTTAAATTTTAATTAAACTACAGTCACCACTGCACCCTATGGTTTCTCCTTTCTCATCTTGTTTCGGTCGAATGACTGGATATGGCAGTGAGGGGAGGAGCTATATAGCAGCTCTGCTGTGGGTGATCCTCTTGCAACTTCCTGTTGGGAAGGAGAATATCCCACAAGTAATGGATGATCCGTGGACTGGATACACTACAAGAGAAATAAATTTATCAGGTAAGCATAAATTATGTTTTTTTTTTTTTTAAAATGACAGGCAGAGGCAGGCCACCCCGCAGGTTTCGTCGTGGTCGTGGTGCTATGATTCCCTTTGACCCTACAATAATGTCCAGTGTCCAGAGGTCACGTGCCATGAACGCGAAAAGTTCTGAGGAGGACCTAGTTGACTGGCTGACACAGGACACCCAAACTTCTACAGCTTCCTCTTGGAACCTTGACGCACCATCCACCTCCAGCTTAGCTTCGGGCACCTCTCAAGTGACCACTCGCCAGCCTGCCGCCACCAACACTAGCACCACAGCCGCTTCACTTGATCTGTCAGAGGAGTTATTGACACATCAGTTTGAAGAAATGAGTGATGCGCAACCATCATTGACAGAGGATGTAGATAACAGTGATATGTCTCAGTCAGGCAGCATTACAGACATGGACGTACGGTGTGATGATGCTGATGTTGTACCCGCTGCTGCTTCCTTTGTTGATTTGTCAGATACAAGTGAAGCGGTTGATGATGATGCGTCCGTGGATGTCACGTGGGTGCCCGCTAGAAGAGAAGAAGAAGAGGGGGAAAGTTCAGATGGGGAGACAGAGAGTAGGAGGAGGAGATGAGTTGGAAGCAGGGGGAGTTCGTCGCAAGGAGCTAGTGGCACAGTCAGACAGCATGCATCGGCACCCGGGGTCAGCCAGACAGCACGCCAATCTACGCATGCTGTTGCCACCACCAGAATGCCGTCATCGCAGAGCTCAGCAGTGTGGCATTTTTTGTGTGTGTCTGCTTCTGACAACAGTGATGCCATTTGCAACCTGTGCCAAAAGAAACTGAGTCGTGGGAAGTCCAACACCCACCTAGGTACAACTGCTTTGCGAAGGCACATGATCTCACATCACAAACGCAGATGGGATGAACACATGAGTAGAAGCAGCACACAAACTCAAAGCCGCCATCCTCCTCCTGGTCCAGCATCTTCAGCCACGTCAACCACTGCTGTCCTCCTTGCCCCCTCTCAACCATCCGCCACTCCGTCTCTCTTCCGTAGCAGTTCCTGCTCATCTGCCCACAGTCAGGTGTCTGTCAAGGACATGTTTGAGCGTAAGAAGCCAAAGTCACCCCCTTGCCCGACGTCTGACAGCTATGTTGTCTGAACTCTTAGCCCGCCAGCTTTTACCCTACAAGCTGGTGGAGTCTGAGGCGTTCAAAAAATTTGTAGCTATTGGGACACCGCAGTGGAAGGTACCTGGCCGAAATTTCTTTTCACAAAAGGCAATCCCCAACCTGTACTCGATTGTGCGAAAGGAAGTAATGGCATGTCTGGCACACAGTGTTGGGGCAAGGGTCCATCTGACCACTGATAGCTGGTCTGCAAAGCATGGTCAGGGCAGGTATATCACCTACACTGCGCATTGGGTAAACCTGCTGACGGCTGCCAAGCATGGAATGCGTGGCTCTGCAGAGGAGTTGGTGACACCGCCACGACTTGCAGGCAGGCCTGCTCCCACCTCCTCTACTCCTCCTACTCCATCCTCTTCCATAACCTCCTCGGCTGAGTCCTCTTCTGCTGCTGCGTCTTGCCTGAAAGCAGAGAGTCACACCGGACCAGCACTCCTGACCGCCCTGAACGCACAGGTGGATCAGTGGCTCACTCCTCACCAACTGGAGATCGGCAAAGTGGTTTCTGACAACGGAAGTAATTTGGTGGTGGCATTGAAATTGGGCAAGTTGACACATGTGCTGTGCATGGCACATGTGTGTAATCTGATCGTACAACGCTTTGTGCATAAGTACCCAGGCTTACAGGACGTCCTGAAGCAGGCCAGGAAGGTGTGTGGCCATTTGAGGCGTTCCTACACAGCCATGGCGCACTTTTCCAATATCCAGCGGCGAAACAACATGCCAGTGAGGCGCTTGATTTGCGACAGCCCGACACGTTGGAATTCAACACTCCTAATGTTCAACCACCTGCTCTAACAAGAAAAAGCCGTTAACGAGTATTTGTATGACCGGGGTGCTAGGACAGCCTCTGCGGAGCTGGGAATTTTTTGCCACGTTACTGGGCGCTCATGCGCAATGCCTGTAGGCTCATGCGTACTTTTGAGGAGGTGACAAACCTAGTCAGTCGCACCGAAGGCACCATCAGCGACATCATACCATTTGTTTTCTTCCTGGAGCGTGCCCTGCGAAGAGTGCTGGATCAAGCCGTAGATGAGCGTGAAGAGGAAGAGTTGTGGTCACCATCACCACCAGAAGCAGCCTTATCAGCATCGCTTGCTGGACCTGCTGCAACACTGGAAGAGGATTTTGAGGAAGAGGAGTCCCAGGGTGCTCGTTGTCACCTATCTGGTACCCGTGGTGTTGTACGTGGCTGGAGGGAAGAAGATACCTTCAGCGACATCACTGAGGGCGAGGAACGGGACATGAGTAGCTCGGCATCCAACCTTGTGCAAATGGGGTCTTTCATGCTGTCGTGCCTGTTGAGGGACCCTCGTATAAAAAAGCTGAAGGAGAACGACCTGTACTGGGTGTCCACGCTATTAGACCCCCGGTATAAGCATAAAGTGCCAGAAATGTTACTGAATTACAACAAGTCGGAAAAGGATGCAGCATTTCCAAAATAAATTAAAAAGTATGCTTTACACAGCGTATAAGGGTGATGTCACAGCACAACGTGAATCTAACAGGAGAAGAGCTGAAAGTAATCCTCCGACTCCCACGACCACGCCGGCAAGGACAGGACGCTTTACAGACGTGTTGTTGATGGAGGACATGCGGAGCTTTTTAACTCCTATGCATCGCCACAGCCCTTCGGGGTCCACCCTCAGAGAACGACTCGACCGACAGGTAGCAGACTATCTCGCCGTAACTACAGATTTCGACACTCTGAGGAGCGATGAACCCCTTGACTACTGGGTGTGCAGGCTTGACCTGTGGCCTGAGCTATCCCAATTTGCAATAGAACTTCTGGCCTGCCCTGCTTCAAGTGTCCTGTCAGAAAGGACCTTCAGTGCAGCAGGAGGTATTGTCACTGAGAAGAGAAGTCGCCTAGGTCAAAAAAGTCTAGATTACCTCACCTTTATTAAGAGGAATGAGGGATGGATCCCGAAGGGACTGACATTGGGCGATACATTCGATTAAAAAAGGCCTGATGAGATGAGCTGCCTTGGGCTAAAAATGGTCCACACGCTGCTGTATTTTATCTTCAAATGCCGGATGACTTGCGTGACTTATCCGCCACCAATTAGGGTTCAAGCTGCAATGTTTTAGGGCACTTTCTGCCTGGGAAACAAACATCAATTTTTCTGGCCGCTGCTACAGCAGTGGCTGCAACAATACCTAATTTTTCAGGCATGTGTACATGCCAAATTTTTCTGGCCTCTGGTGCTGCACTGTGGCTTCAAAAACCAAACCAAAAAAAAGGCACTTAACAGGGATTAAACTGATAGGAATAGTACTACTTAACACACCACTCCTATCTGGTGGCACATTAGATTGCACGCGCAGTGCCCCAAATTTGAAGTAGGAGGACTGACCAAGCATCTTTTTCCATCTCCCGGTTCCTAAAATCCATGCCATATACACATCCCCTGATAGGGGACACACGCAGTGGAAGGTACCCGGCCGAAATTTCTTTGCACAAAAGGCAATCCCCAACCTGTACTCGATTGTGCAAAAGGAAGTAACCTTACCATGGGTCATAGACCGCACGTCTTGTAATTCTCTGTCGGGGAAATTATATATCTATAAAATCTATCTATTTATCTATCAAATCTATCTAACTATCAATCATATTTATCAAATGTATATTGCATCTATTGATCTATGTAATCTATGTATCTATCTATCAAATCTATCTATCTCGTGGCCGGACGGTTTTGTGACAGTCACTTGTGTTTCGTCCAAATGTCCGTCGGCCAAATGTCCATCGGTTAAAAGTCCGGCCACGATTGCACGCGCGGTGCCCCAAATTTGAAGTAGGAGGACCGACCAAGCATCTTTTTCCATCTTCCCGTTCCTAAAATCCATGCCATATACACGTCCCCTGGTGCCGCAACTGCCTCTGGGAACTTTACCATGGGTCCCAGACCGCACATCTTGTAATTCTCTGTCTGGGAAATTATATATTTATCAAATCTATCTATTTATCTATCAAATCTATCTAAATATCAATCGTATCTATCAAATGTATATTGCATCTATTAATCTATGTAATCTATGTATCTATCTATCAAATCTATCTATCTCGTGGCCGGACTGTTTTGTGACAGCCACTTGTGTTTCGGACAAATGTCCATCGGACAAATGGCCGTCGGCCAAATGGCCGTCGGCTAAAAGTCCGGCCACGATTGCACGCGCACTGCCCCAAATTTGAAGTAGGAGGACCGACCAAGCATCTTTTTCCATCTCCCGGTTCCTAAAACCCATGCCATATACACGTCCCCTGGCGCCGCAACTGCCTCTGGGAACCTTACCATGGGTCCCAGACTGCACGTCTTGTAATTCTCTGTCTGGGAAATTATATATTTATCAAATCTATCTATTTATCTATCAAATCTATCTAAATATCAATCGTATCTATCAAATGTATATTGCATCTATTAATCTATGTAATCTATGTATCTATCTATCTATCTATCTATCTATCTATCTATCTATCTATCTATCTATCAAATCTATCTATCTCGTGGCCGGACTGTTTTGTGACAGCCACTGGTGTTTCGGCCAAATGTCCGCGGACAAATGTCCGTCGGCTAAAAGTCTGGCCACGATTGCACGCGCAGTGCCCCAAATTTGAAGTAGGAGGACCGACCAAGCATCTTTTTCCATCTCCCGGTTCCTAAAATCCATGCCATATACACGTCCCCTGGCGCCGCAACTGCCTCTGGGAACCTTACCATGGGTCCCAGGCCGCACGTATTGTAATGCTCTGTCTGTGAAATTATATATCTATCAAATCTATGTAACTATCAATCGTATCTATCAAATGTATATTGCATCTATTGATCTATGTAATCTATGTATCTATCTATCAAATCTATCTATCTCGTGGTTGTGCAAATGGACTGTTTGCGGTGCGTTACACGGGGAGTTTGGTCTGTCACTGTGAAGCGGCGTAACCCTTACACTACCTGATCGATACAACATCATACCTGATGTTTTAAAGCATGTTATTCCAAACAATTTAGGAATGTTAGGTGATTTATGCCCTTTATGGATTAAAACCAGACTCTGCATCAACTATGTAATTTTCCGTGGGAGTTTTGCCATGGATCCCCCTCCGGCATGCCACAGTCCAGGTGTGAGTCCCCTTGAAACAACTTTTCAATCACTATTGTGGCCAGAAAGAGTCCCTGTTGGTTTTAAAGTTCGCCTGCCTATTGAAGTCAATGGCGGTTCGCCGGTTCGCGAACAGTTGTGGAAGTTGAGTCTGCCGTTCGCGAACTGAAATTTTTAGGTTCCCGACATCACTAATGGCATGCACTCAAACCTAACCCATAGATATAAGGCCCTTCAAGAAAGGGGGGAATATCTTCATCACAGTATAACTTAATTGCATGGCTAATATGTGTGAGACACACTCTTTCATGGGGGCTTGTTGCTTTCCTGTATTAAGATCTCATGGATCTCGCTGTGGTTCTGCTGTGGCTAGTGCCTTTATTTGCAAACCAGAGCTCACTGGCTGACCATATAGGAGATCCACTGCCTTAGTATTTCCCCAAATGGTCCAGATTGCGATGTATTATGCAGAAACTTTTTTGTTTTTAATGTCGCTACTCTGAAGCGCTACTTTAACTGCTCTGTGGCGGTGCCCGAGTTATCTGCGCTTCCCACCACATGCAGTTTTCAGGCACACACTCTATGTCCTTTGTTAGACCGATCGTACAAAAATTTTCAGCGCAGGTGCGTTAACACTCACTACAAGATCGGTTAGATCCGGCCATTACAAGCGCTGCATACGTTGAGCGCGGCCTGGCAACATTTTTTGCTTAAGAAAGATGGTGTTTTATTTGGAGTGTACTGTTGTTTCACAACACCAGGCTTAATAATTTGTACTCTGTTATCTCTGTTCTGTGTATAGCTGGATATATGGTGTCAGACTAACAGACATCCCAAGTCTCCCTGAAGTTCAGGGAGTCTCCCTGATTGTAATAGTGGCTCCCTGATGCCAGCAAATGGAGTGCAATCTCCCTGAAACTCCAAGTACCAGAATCCAATGTGGTCCAAATCCGCAAATGTGTTTCTTTAAGGAATGCCTTTAGTTGCCGGGACGTTATAGAACCCTCAAAGCATGCATCAGTAACCAAAAAGCCACCATTGATTTTAATAAAATAAAACACAAATACTACCTTATTTACTGCACGTAATTAAACTTCGTATTCTAAAATATTTGAGCATTCAACAAGCGTACGATCACTGGAAAATAGGTTTGTTGTATGTGGTTGTGCAATAAAGCTACTTTTTTTAATGTGACTTTAGTGGGAAGCTACTTTAATGATAAGTCTCTATCTTATTTAGGTTTTCAAGGTGTCCAATATATAACTAGGATGGGGGGGTGGCGACGCAGTAGCGGGAGAAGCCACCTCCCTGAAATGAGTTTTGCAGATTGGGATGTCTGGACTAACTTTACCCTGCACAGTACAGAAATAAGGCTCCCCCTATTCACTCTGGTACTTGCTGACATCTAGTGGCTGTTGAAAATACGACAACTTGTGCATATTCAGTGGGCCTAAAAAGAACAGTACAGCATTTCCGCTCCTTAGTGTTGCCAGGGTCAGACAACCAATGCTCACTCATTATTTTCAGCCTTGTATGTATTCAAACTTTACCAGTGTTTTGGAAACTGCCCATTTATGGTGATTTAGTATCGTTACCAGGGATAAAATATACCTATTAGTTACATGGAAAGTCCTCATGTCTGATGATTCTTAGGCATTACCAGGGTTTATCTATTCTTATTTCATACATAAACAATGTCCATGTCTGGTGATTAGTATCATTACCAGAGTTTAATCATAGTCTATGGTTACATGGGAAGTCCTCATGTCTGATGATTTATAGGCATTACCAAGGCTAAAATTGCTGTCTGCTTCCAATATCTTTCCTGTTCTTCTCTTTGCTGCTCCTTTAAAACTCTTCTTTCTCAAGAGCTTGTGGGATCCAGGATCCAGATATATGACCGAAAAAATAAAGCGCAAAGAGAGAAGGAATCAAGTGTAGTTATTAAACACCAGAGATAGCGCAAAAGATAAATATCTACTCACCAGAGCTATAAAATAAAAGTGCCTTTATTTGTTATACAACGATATTTACAACAACTCTGCGTCCTTCAGTAACACCCGGTAGGCAGTAGTTTTACTTGGATCACATCCCCTTGATAAAGGTAAGACAGCGCCTCATAGTGCAAATAAGTTCCAACAGTAATGGATCACACTGAGCGAGTAACAGATGGTAATATACTCACAAGGATATTGGCACCTTTGTTGAAAGAGGTGCAAAAAGGCAGACTGACATTTAAATCAGCAGTCAGTACGCTGGAGCCAAATAGATTCAGCTTTCCTGGATGGGCCGCTGTGGACTCTCCTCTTTTAGACAGGAGCAGAATACTCTGGTGTATGAATACATTTTACCTGATGAAACGGCCAGGAGCTTGCGGCCGAGAAACGCATCCTAAGCTCATATAATAAAGTGTTTTTAAACTTTATTTATCTCAGCACTAATTGCTTTCTACTTTGCCTGCCAAATACAACACCGCCTGCTGTTTATTTATACAGCATAACACCAGAGTATTCTGCTCCTGTCTAAAAGAGGAGAGTCCACAGCGGCCCATCCAGGAAAGCTGAATCTATTTGGCTCCAGCGTACTGACTGCTGATTTAAATGTCAGTCTGCCTTTTTGCACCTCTTTCAACAAAGGTGCCAATATCCTTGTGAGTATATTACCATCTGTTACTCGCTCAGTGTGATCCATTACTGTTGGAACTTATTTGCACTATGAGGCGCTGTCTTTCCTTTTACCTATTTTAGAGACTGTGTTACTCGATTAGACACACCCAAGACCAGCTGCCTTCCTTTTTGGTGAATTCCTCCTACTACAAAACATCTACAAGTCTGAAAAAAACATTCTCGCAGAGACATTGACACTTGTCGGCTTCATTTACCAGCACTATCTTCTATGGGACTTATATCACGATAAGTTTGTTTGTCATATATTAAGAACTGTTTGATTTCTAGCACATATATATTTTGGATATATTTTTTCTGTTTTTGTTTTTCTATAGAGATATATATGCCTTTTTACATGAATTGATTTTACCATTAAGTACTTTATTTTGCACCTATTGCATTAGCAATATTATCTCTTTTCTTCACACACTACCCACTAGGGTACAGTTAATATGACTCACATTTGCACCTTTTGAAATCTCTTTATATTCACATGAGTTTTTAATTTATCCTAAAAAAAACTCTCTCTTTTCTCATCTTTCAGCCTCACACATTATCACACCATTAATACATATTACTAATATCCCCTTTTTTTCTCTTATATCACAAACACATTTGGCGCATGCTATTACCTATTTGTTAATAGGGATTTCTCTTTTCTCCCCTTGATAAAGCCCGGTGAGTACCGGGGGAAACGCGTTGGGGTCCTTACACATTCGTCCAGAGCACCAGGAGCAAAGTTGATCTGCTGAGGGCGGGTAATCCGGAAATCCTGCCGCAGGTTGTATCCTGTCATTCAAAGATCTTCCAGCCATCAGCTGTTGCCTACCGGGTGTTACTTAAGGACGCAGACTTGTTGTAAATATCGTTGTATAACAAATAAAGGCACTTTTATTTTATAGCTCTGGTGAGTAGATATTTATCTTTTGTGCTATCTCTGGTGTTTAATAACTACACTTGATTCCTTCTCTCTGTGCGTTTTATTTTTTCGGTCATACTTCTACTTATTAGACTTGTGGCAGTTCCTATTATTATTATTATCAGGTATTTGTAGAGGGTCAACAAGCATAGTGTTGGCGATATGGGGGGACGGCGGTTTAGGGGTTAATAGCTTTAGTTAGTGTTGGCGATGTTTGGGAACGGCGGTTTAAAGGTTAATAGGTTTAGTTAGTGTTGGCGATTTGAGGGGACGGCAGTTTAGAGGTTAATAGCTTTATTTAGTGTTGGCGATGTGGGGGGATGGCGGTTTAGGGGTTAATAGCTTTATGTAGTGTTTTATTTAGTGTTGGTGACGTGGGGGGTGGCGGTTTAGATTAGAACAATGAAAAAATATGCATAAAGAATGGATCCGAAAATTCCGAAACTGATTTATTCGTTTTAAGGATTTTAGTTATGGTGCAGATTCGGAAAACGAGCAGGAGTTTAAGTCATGATTTTTTTTAAATCTATTTATTTTCTTTTATTTTTATCTTTACGAAATCTGTGATGTTAAAACAAAACAAAGAAGGGCGCCTCCTAGTGTGATATAGTATAGGCTGTTTGCTTCACAAATAACAAATGGAGATATACTCACAAGCATGGCAGCACTCACTCGTGCTAAGTAACACAGACTGGGATCTCTCAGTGTCCCAGCTCACTGTCTCAGGCTCTCAAACACCTCTCTCAGGGGCGTAGTCTCCCAGCAGGAAAGAACAGGCTCTCAGTCAAGTGATATATAAAACTCACTTTTAATAAAAACAAAGTTAAAACACAGTGTACAAGGAGTATTCACTATGTAGTTAAAATGTGCAACTAGTTTCTCAGCTTAGCACGCTGTTTCTTCAGGCCCTTCTTTGTTTTGTTTTAACATCACAGATTTTGTTTTGACTATTTTCTGGGAAGGAGCTGCTGGGATTCAGGGATCAAGAGATCAACAAACCTAACTGGAATCCCACTATCAAAGACTGTTCTATCCTTGCACTGATAAGTCTTAGCATATTATATGCATTTCATTTTTATGTGATTTTTACCATTGTAGTATACAATATTGCAATCACTGATTGTTATTTTACTGCATGGTCTGACCAGTTATAACATATTACATGCATCTAATTATTACGTGAACTATATCATCATAATATATAATACCATTATCATTAAGTGTTATTCTGGGTTTTTCTGCTCCACGGTCTATAGTTCACTTTGTGGCGCCCCCTATAGTGGTGACAAGTAATTGCCACCAGTTTGTCTATTTTTACCTTTAAACTTCTCCACTCCCGCCATCTTGTCTAATCGATTGACAGATGGCATATCCTAAACCAACTAATCCTTGTTTCCCCCCGGGCCGTGACATTTTCGCAAAGGGGCTGAACGCCCCGGGGGGGAAATAAGGATTAGCTGGTTTAGGATACGTCATCAGGACATACTTGAAAACGAGAAAAATCTCAATGTATCCTTCCTGGTAAAATATTTTATAAATAAATAAATAAATCTGTTATGCTTACCTGATAAATTGTTTTCATTCTTGGCAGTGAGAGTCCATGAACCCGCCCTGAAATAATGTAGAGGCGGCAGTCTTTGGCACTCCTTGTATCTCTCTACTTTTCCTTTTCCTCGGCTTGAACTACTGAGAGGGTAGAGAAAGTGGGAGGGATATTTAATGCTTTTATTGGGGTCTCCTCCTGCTATTGTGGACTAGATTGATCTATGACGAGATTAGAAATAGAGTAACAGCCCAAGGCCATGGCTCTTGGTATACTTGCTACTCTTAACAGCTGGATTATAGAAATAACCAGTCTGAATAAAAAAAATCATTAGGAGAAATTCTAAATTTAAATCATGAGATTTCTAAATGAAGAATCTTGTAAAGGAGTAGTATAACACTTAGTAAGTACAAAAAGGAGAAAATATCTCATAAACTAAACAAGTTAACTGGTATGAGATAAATATTTGCCACATAGATCAGAAATTGACTACTGATCATCAGGAAACAAAGTAATGTCTAGCAAATCCAACTGACAGAGAGAAGTACTGTCAAATCTCAGCGAAAGTATGGCAAGATAAGGATGAGAAATTTGCTTAAATGCATTTAAGGAAAAAGGTTAAATCCTTAGAAAAGTAACCCCAAGGAAAACTGAAATCCTTGCCACTAATTGAATCTGCGCACCACACTTCTATTATTTCCGGCAGTGAAAGGGTTAATTAGGTAGCTTGTAAGTTTAATTTTAGCTTTATTGTAGATTACCCTCCCACCTGACACTTCCCACCCCCTGATCCCTACCTGATCCCTCCCAAACAGCTCTCTTCCACCCCCCACCACCCATCTTAAGTACTGGCAGATAGTCTCTAACTATTGCCACCATCTTAGGTACTGGCAGCTGTCTGCCAGTACCTATAAACCCCTTTTTTTATTTATTTTCTTTCTGTAGTTTAATGGTCCCAACAACCCTGCCGCAATCGCCATTTAGTTACCCCCCCAAATCCCCATTTCTTTCATATAGGTTGACGAGAGTCCACAAGCTAGTTACTGATAGGATATACATTCCTACCAGGAGGGGGCAAAGTTTCCCAAAGCTCAAATGCCTATAAATACACCTCCCACCTCGCTCATACCTCAGTTTTAAAAGCGTTGCCTCCTTAGGAGGTGGTGAAGCATGATGTGCTTGATTTCTTCAGTGAAAGGCGCTTCTAAGCATATTGAAGCCAAATTCCTCTCTAAGTGCAGTGTTTATCTGAGGGATGTGAAGGGAGTATTGCTTGATGTTTTCATCTATTCATCTGCTACCTCCCTTTACAGATCGACATTATACTCCTCTACCTTTACCTCTGCTGATATGTTTCAGTACTGGTTTGGCCGTCTGCTATATGTGGATGGGTGTCTCACACGGTAAGTATATACTTTTATTATATAAGACACTCTCCACTATGGATTGGGCACTTTTTAAGTAAAGTTGTTACATATTGTTTGTATACATGCCTTGAGGTTTTTTTTTTGGCGCTAGTAATTTCATTTATAAACTAGGCAATAAGCCTGCCCAGAGGGAAGTCTATGTTTAAAAAATACAAACCCCCAAGCTAAAGTTATAAAAAGGTAAAATTACAGAAAAAAATAAAGCTATCCAAAATAAAAAAATTAAACCTAAACTAATACCCCTATAAAAATAAAAAGGGGGGGGGGGGCGGAGCGAACGGCCGACCAGGATGGCCGCAACACACTGAGGCTCCTGCAATGAACTAGGTGATCTAACTCACAAAAGACACCTAGATAACCTAAAATAGCAGCTTTATCTAAATAACAGTAACCTGTCTATACCGTGATTAGCTGGGTATGTTCTGGCAGCCCTTTACATCGGGGTTGTCAGTAGGAGACCGTGTGAAGATCTGGGGCCTACTCTGAAGACGGAACTGCGCCACACAAACCGGCAGTAAAATATTGAGTGCCGGAGCTGTAAACAGCGTGCATGCATGAATGCGGATCCCAGGCGGCGACAGAGAGAAGATTTGAGGCCTACCCTGCATAAGGCTCTGCACCACCTGAGTCAATATAGGAGGAGACCGGATTGTCAACCCGCAATTCACTGGAAGGGAGACGGAGTCCGAACACAGAGCGGAGTCTCATGCTGGAGATGGAGCTACGCATTGAAGGTTGATCCTACGATCTGTGGTGCGTCGGTCTAGTTTGCAGTGATTGTGCCTGTCTGCTGGATAATCCCCGGTCAGCAGTTAAGGAGGGAGCTGCTTGCAAGATATCCATCCGGGTCCCGACTGCACATAATGTGGCGACATAGGACGGCATATAAGTTTGGTCTCACAAGGCCATTTGCTGCACTCAGAGAGCCGCACTCACAACCCTCCTAGGAGGGACCTCACGGGAGACGCACCACAGACTATGATAAAAAAAAAAAGAACAAAACAAAAACAAAGAAAAATGCCAAGCCATTCACTTGCTCCTGAAGAGAATAGGAGATATGGATCTTCACCACTCCAGTTCCTGGAGCTACCCTTTTTGCCTCCTTGCGATTGCAGCCATTTACACTGATGGGACCTCCAGGACATCAGTAGATATATGAGCACTGGAGCAACACAGAGTCGGAGGTCAGCATTATCGCAGAAACCCTTCAGAACACTATCTTTTATAAAATACCCTGGTTTCTGTATACAAATTGAATGACAATCAGTTATTCTTTATGTTTAAATATTTTTTATTGTCATTATTTTGAAACTTTGAAAACAATTACAGACATACCTTCCCCTCCATGTAGTTCCCTCTGCATGAAGGTTAGGAAGAAGACAATCAGTATAACATCATTTATGTAGCAAACAATATAGCTAATGTGGTAAGGTTTACCGTGCTCTACACATTCCCAAAGATATTTGAATGTCCTTTTGGGTTCTGGGATGAAAGATAGGTGGTAATATTCGTAGGTCATCTTTTTCACGTGATGATTTATTTGAGTATCTTCTGTGGTGTTAGGGAATCTCTCTTAAGGGGTAGAGCAAATATCTAATTTAACTTCCATATTAACCTGTTGTTGAGTTACGATAGCAGTTTCACAGTATCTGAGGTCACCTGAATTAACTCTACATAAATTAACTTTAAAGAGGTATATCCTCCTTAGGAGGTAAAATTATATAAATAAGGTATAAAAAGGGGAAGGGGGGAAGGGGGGGGGGAGGGGAGTGACGACACAACCTGATGTGATTATTGGGGAGTGATTTCGCAGTAGGTAAGATCACTCATTATTTTTGTGTTTCAATGTTTTATTTAGCTATCCAGTAATACCATATCGCTAGGAAAGTTTCTCTATTGTCTAGGGTGTGAGATGCCAGCTCATACATAGTATATGTATATTGGATTTTATTATAAATTTCTGTCCAGGTTGGGCTGCCTGTCTTCCAATATCTGGCTATACATGTCCTTGTGATTGTACACAATATCCTAATAAATGTGTTGATATGTTTATTAAGTGTACTAATATTTATGTGTAGAAGGGCCTGTTGGATGGTAAGATCTATATTTTCGTTCAGTATGTGACTAAGGAAGGAGGATAGCTGTTGCCATATCCCTGTAATTTCTTTGCAGTCCCACCACATATGTTTATATGTTCCTGCCTCTCCACACCCTCTGTAACATAAGGGACTTCCCTGTGTGTGCATATGAGCCGTTCTAATGGGTGTTAGATACCATCGGTGTATAGTCTTGATTATGTTCTCCTTAAGGTCTACACTTATAAGTCCCTTCTCAGCCTTTAGAAATATCGTTTCCCATTCTTTAGTTTCTTTAGAAATGTGGAGATCCCTTTCCCAAGCTATCATAGTAGGGGTTTTGATTTTATTCTGTGATATTTGAATATTTGTATAGAGGATAGAAATAGTATGTTTATCTCGTTCTTGCGATTTACAAAGATGTTCTAGTGGCGCGGTGTACCTTTCTCTTGGGTGTTTCAGATATATCTGGGTGGCTGAATGAATCTGTAGGTATAAATACCATCTCAATTTCAAGGGGGATAATTTTTCTTGAAGTTGGTTAAATGTAAGTGTAGTTCCTCCCTCTATAAAGTCTGCTACTCTATAGAGACCCTTATTTTCCCATTTCTGCAGTTGATCCCAGAGCTCTCTGGGCAAAATATATTTTATCGGGATATATAAGGAATATTGTGGAATAAGATTGTATTTGGTTTTTGCTTTCTTCCAGGTAGTTATTGTGGTGTTTGTAGTGTAAGGTCTATATGATTCTTGTTTGGATTGTGTTTTCTCAGGATCCCAGATAATGGTATCCATTTCCGCCCAACCACCTAGCATTGTTTCTAGAGTAGGCCAGATAATTTCTTTATTTCTTTTTAGTAATAGACTATCTTGTGCTAATCTGGCGGCGTGGTAATATTCCATTAAATTGGGGACCCCAATACCTCCCAGAGTCCTGTGTCTAGTCAGGATTGATTTAGCAATCCTGTTCGTTTTGTCTCCTCTTATATAAATTAGTATCTCTTTTTGCAATGAGTCTATATCTGTTTTGACAATTTGGATAGGGAGTGTTCTAAAGAGATACAAGATCCTTGGCAAGATTGTCATCTTAACCGCGGCCACTCTGCCTAGCCATGAAAATTTATAGGTTTTCCACTTTGATAAATCTTTTTTAATTTGTTTGAACAATGGGATATAATTTACTTTGTATAGATGTGAAGGGCAGGAAGGAAGGTGAACTCCAAGGTATTTTAATGAATGTTTCATCCATTTAAAGTTGAAATTAGTTTCTAATAGCGTCTGAGTCATTTGTGGTAGTGCAATGGGTAGAGCTTCACACTTTTCTGTGTTTATTTTGAATCCCGATATGGCAGAGAAGGTTGCTAATGTTTGTAAAGGTTGGGTAATGATACTAAGGGGTTAGTCACAGTCAATAAAATATCATCCGCAAACAAAGCCAATTTATGTTCCACCTTAGCTAACTTAACTCCCGAGATGTCTAATTGAGAGCGGATTTTGGCGGCCAGAGGTTCAATGCAAAGAGCGAAAAGTAATGGAGACAAAGGGCAACCTTGTCTAGTCCCATTACGAATTGGGAAGGGTTGCGATTTGTATCCTGCAGATGAAACCTGAGCTCCCGGCATGGAATAGATAACTTTTAGTGCCTTAATGAATGCCCCCTCAAACCCCATTTTATGCATTACTACAAACATATAATTCCAGTCAATTCTATCAAACGCCTTCTCCGCGTCTAATGATAAGAGCAGAGAAGGCGTTTGTGTTTCATTTAAGGTCTGAATTAAGTTGGTGACTTTGCGGATATTGTCTGGAGCTTCCCTACCTTTGACAAAGCCCACCTGATCTGGGTGGACTAGGTGTGGTATAATATGTTTTAATCTGTTTGCCAATATCTTTGTAAATATTTTAAGATCTTGGTTAATCAGGGATATTGGGCGGTAATTTTGGCATTTCTTGTGATCTCTCCCTGGTTTGGGAATTACAACTATTTTTGCTGCCAGGAGCTCAGGTGGGATGCCCCCCCCTTCCATGAGATGATTACATAGTTTGACAAGGTGTGGAATCAGTGTTACTTTAAACAATTTATAATAGTCGCCTGGGAAGCCATCTGGGCCCGCCGCTTTTCCCGGTTTGAGATCTTTGATAGCCCCTAGTACCTCTACAGTGGATATGGGGGAATTCAGGGATTCTAATTGTTCCTGAGATATAGTCTGTAGTAAGTCGTGGTTGAAGAAGGTTGAGGTAAGTTTTTCAGTGTCTGTGTTGTGTAGGACTTTTTCCCCATCGTATAGGGCACCGTAATATGTTGCGAAGGTGTCTACAATTTCTTGTGGGTGTGAGGTTACTGTGTTATGAGGTGTTTCAATCGCGGAGATTACTGAGGCTCTACAGCGTTCTCGGATTTTATGTGCCATGAATCTGTCAGGCTTATTAGCAAATATAAAATATTGTGATTGTTGGCGTTGTATTGTTCTGGTGGCTTGCGAATGAAGCAGTGTAGCTAATGCTGTTTTTTTTTAAGTGGAGAGCATTTACATTGGCTTTTGTCTTAGTGAGCTTATGTCGTTTTTCCAATTCCTCAATTTCTGAGTAGAACTGTTCTAGTTGTTGTCTATATTTTCTAATCTGCTGCGCTTTTTCCTTAATAAGTATCCCCCTTAGGACCGCTTTATGAGCCGCCCACGTGATACCTGGATTGGTTGCTGTATCTATATTAATATGCCAGTATTCAGTTAGTAATCTCAGTACCTTGTCATGTGTTTGGGGGTCTCTAATGTATGATTTGTCAAAGGTCCAAGTTTTACTTCTGTTTGGGTCACACAAACCTTCTACCTGAAGAGTGAGGATCGAGTGGTCCGACCATACGCAAGTGTGTATCTGGGAGTTGTGTAATAAGGGTTGTAATATCTGACTTACATAAATGTAATCTAATCTGATGTAGGATTTATGTGCAGTGGAGTAAAATGTAGTGTCGTTGGTCGAGCCATATAGTGTTGTCCAAGTTTCTATGAGGGAATGAGGTAGTAGGTGTTCCTGGATTGATTTGACAATGCGATTGTGTCTGTTTTGTTTGTTGGTTAAGGGTTTGGATTCGGTCGGGTTAATAGGTCTCATGGTGATGTTAAAATCTCCTGCTATAAATATTTTGGTGTGGGACCATTGTGTTAGTAAGTTTGAAATTTGTTGGAAGAAGCTGTGCTGATTCTCATTTGGAGCATAAACATTGCATAGGGTAATTTCGGTATCTGAAATTCTACCTTTCACTATTATGTACCTCCCTTCAGTATCTGCGATAGTGTCTTCCTGTTTGAAATTGAGTGAAGAATGAATGAGGATGGATGTGCCCCGCTTTTTAGATGTGGCAGTTGAGTGAAAATGGGTATTAAAATTTTTTGCCCAATACTTTGGGATATTATCTTTAAGTAGGTGGGTCTCCTGGAGAAATAGAATGTTGGCATGTAAAGAGGTGTGTCATCGCCATCTGTCTTTTTATATTAGTATTTAGTCCCCTAACATTATGGGATATTAGTTTTATTTTGGGGATCATGTTAGTGTGTTTGTTTTGGATTGGTGTAGTGAGATTTTTATTACCTGAGGATCTCTGGGCTGTAAACCTGACATTACCGGTTGTAGTCGATCTGAAATGTGATTGATAGGGAATGTTGTGTCGTCACTGGGGATGGGAGGGAAGCTAGGAAAGAAATACAATGTTAATAACATAGCAAACAGTGCTGTGGAATCCTCAACAGAAGGATTCCTAGGAGTAAAAATATGCATTCTAAGAGTAAACATAAACTAGTATGATACTAAATTGTCTTGGGGGAAATTAAATTTCCATAACAACTGATAACTTTTCTAGTAGTGAAACTTAACAGGAGTCTCTGAGTGATTGGTGGGAAAGGTCTAGAGATTTGTAGTTGTAGATGCTTTCAAGGTGAACGAAGGCTATCTCTGGATATTTTTCCCTCAGTCAATCTTTCTGACTCTCAGGCTCCTAAAGAAGTATAGTTTGAGTTCCTGTATCCATGCCACAAACAGGATACCATCTAGGAGGTTTTCCCTCTTGTTTCCTTTATTTTTTGTTTTTTTATAATTGATATTCTGCCATTTTAGAGAATCTGGGTGTTTGTCTTGGCCTTTGTTTTTCTCTTGATTTGGTGTTGTGTTTGGGATACTGGGTGTCTCCAGTGATAGGATGTTGCAGATCTCAGGAATATCCTCAGGGTCTTTTAGTGTGATTGTTTTGGAGTCTTTAATAATGTGTAGGGCAAACGGGAACCCCCATCTATATAGTATCTGGTGTTTTCTGAGCATTGTGGTAAGAGGGCGCAGGGATCCTCTTCTCTGCAGTGTTCTGACACTGAGGTCTTGATAAAATTGTATGACGTTGCCCTGGTGTTTATAAGTTGGGTTTTTTCTTGCTGCTTGTAGGATTTTTTCTTTGTCTGGGAAGAAAGTTAATTTAATTATTATGTCCCTTGGGGGCAGGCCTGGTTTGGGTTTGGCTTTTAGTGCCCTGTGTGCTCTTTCTAAATGGAAAACATAATCAGCTGGGGAGTTTGTGATTTGGGTGAAGAGTTGGGCAAGATAGCGTGGGATTTCTGTGGGGCCCACCTCCTCAGGAACTCCTTTAAGTCGAATGTTATTCCTCCTGCTCCTGTTCTCCAGATCTTCCATTTTATCCTGGAATTCCTCCAATAGTTGTTGTTGTGAGGACATGGTTTGGGACATTTCGTCCATTTGTTCCACCATGGAGTCTTTTTGATCTTCTAGTGTTTCAATTCTATTGCCCATCTCTTGTAGGTCGGATTTGATTTCGGATAGGCTGCTGGTCACAGATGAGTGAATAGTGTCAATTTTCTCCCATAGCCTGTCAAAATTTTCTGCAATGTCCTGCTTAGATACTAAATTTCTGAGGTCAGCTTTTGTTAAAGGACTTTTGTCTTGTGGTGATTGTTGATGGTCAGCGTCCAGCTCCTCCTCTGCTTCTGTGTCTGTCAAGTGTTTAGCTGTCTGTGATGGCTTGAAGAATGTGGACACAGCTGTTGTTTTGGTTGTTTTGTCTCCCTTAGTGAGCCTTTTAGTGGACATCTTGTCGTATCAAAGATATAGCCAAAAGAGTGGTATTGTTTACTGCTAGGGATGAATCTGCTATCTTCTGGAGTAGCTGTTTTTTGCCAGATCAAAAGCCTTACAGTGTATGTACTTGTATTTTGATTGTGGTAACCCAGATTCAGTTTTAATTGTTTGTCTCGGGGAGGCAGCTCATTTAGGATAACAAGAGGTATGTTTATCAATCTTTAAAACATGGTATGACTCATATCAGTGTTATGTTTATTATTTTAGATCTCCTTCGGTTCCCCCATTAGAAATTTTTTCTTCTTAGGATGTAGTTTACATTTTATTACCCTTGTACTCCTATGTTATAGTATCCCAGGAGTATATCAGGAGGTAGGTTAAGGGTAGTTGGACTCTGGGGAGTGCTGAGAAGTATGTGTTTTAGCACCCAATGTGTTTACTGTAGGTTACTTTTCTCAGTTGTAGGGTGACTTCAAGGTTAGTTATAGAATATTGTAAATTAGTGATCTCCCTCTCCTCAGGGTAGGTATCCTCACAGGATGATCTCGGGAAAAGGTTCAAGGGGTATTACCTGCCACCACTTTGGGCTGGCAGGAAAGGGGGGAGGAGAGGAAGGTGACAGGAAGTCCTCCTATAGCACTGCTGCTATGCTATAGCTGATTGTTGGAGGGAGCTTTTAAATGTCCACTTAGTGATAGGAGCAGACGTTAGAATGTGGATAAGGAGTGGATAAGGTGATTCTGATGTGCCTGTAGAACGTTACTTTGAGGACTCTTTTGTCGTGGTAGTTGAATGTATACTTCTGTCTTGTGGTTAAGGAGTCAGTGTGATGGTTCAGCTATGCAATGGAGCCTTTAAGGTAGCTACACTATATTGTAAGGGAAAAGCAGTGAACGGTGTGTAGTGTAAAAATAACCTTCTCCCTTTTTATTGACAGGGTGGCGTGTTTGGTGTAACTGTAGGGGTTGAATCTGAGGCCTCCCCGCTTTCAACTTGTTTGTTTTTAAACCCAGAGAAGGAGCGGGTGCTTTAACTTCTGATATCGCTTTAGCACTTCTGAGCCGTCTGAGTATCTGATTAAGAGGCTCTAGTACAGATCAGTTTGCGTGTTTGTAACTGTATGTGCTAATTCTTTACTATTGGCACTTTGCTCCGCTTCCCCTCTCGACTCAGATCAGCCCACAGTTCCCTAGTCAAATGTCTGTTACAGAGCTCGCTCCCACCTTCACTTCCGGTTTCTGAGTGCGGTGTCCCTGGGTAATGGCGCCGTTTCGCGCCTTTTCGTTGCCGCTAATTGCAATAACTCCTGGGTGAGTCCCCCAATGTATTTTTAACTCACCGGAGTTTTTCTGCTCAACCGCTCTGATTGTTTGTGGTGTGGCTTTGAAGGGGTGCAGGTTCTCTGGTCTCCGGTGTAGCGTCTGGGTTTCTGCAGGGTCCGGTCAGAGATTTCCTGTTAATTGCTTGCAGAGTTGCAAATCTCTTGTCTGTCGGATGCCTCAGATCCCCCACTGTTCAGCCATGTCGATTTCTTTTTAAAATATGTATAGAAAAGCACCTTTAATGTGCAAATATAGGCAGCTTGTGTGAGAGCTCATGCACAGCACGTCTGTCTCCTTTGCTAGGCTAGCTCCTCCCAATCAGTTATTCTTTAAAGGGTTATTTGGCACTACATAGCATAATATGCACAGAGTTGACATCTTACTTAGTTTTTTTTTTTCTTCCATATATTTCAAATGATATCGTATTGCAGCAAGCTGCATTTTGGCCATAACACTAAGATACACATTAAATTATCTATAATCCCCATAGTACATTATGCCCTATTTAGCCACCCTCACTTATCTATGCTCTAACTACCTCTGCATCTAATGTAGTACTACAGTTTGCACTCTCAGTTATAAAGCATAAGTGCCAAGGCTGTCGTTTATTATATTGCTTGAACCATGCTTCCTTAATATTATATTTATTAATTAATCTAAGGTTATTATTATTATTATTATTGTATTTTGTTTGTGAGGTGCCAGCATATTCTGCAGCACTGCCCATGTAATGTTTGTACTAGGTACTATTTGTGCTAGGTGCTGTTTGTGCTAAGTGCTGTTCGCTCTAGGTGCTGTTTGTGTTAGGTGCTGTTTGTGCTAAGTGCCATCTGTGCTAGGTGCTGTGCGTGCTGGGTAATGTCTGTGCTAGGTGGTGCTTGTGCTAGGTGTGCTAGGTGCTGGTTGTGCTAGGCGCTGTTTGTGCTAGGTATTGTTTGTGCTAAGTACTGTTTGTTCTAGGTGCTGTCTGTGCTAAGTACTGTCTGTGCTAAGTACTGTCTGTGCTAAATGTGTGAGCTAGGTGCAATGTGTGAGCTAGGTGCAATGTGTGAGCTAGGTGCAATGTGTGAGCTAGGTGCAATGTGTGAGCCAGGTACAATGTGTGAGCTAGGTACAATGTGTGAGCCAGGTACAATGTGTGAGCTAGGTACAATGTGTGAGCTAGGTACAATGTGTTAGCCAGGTACAATGTGTGAGCCAGGTACAATGTGTGAGCTAGGTACAATGTGTGCTAGGTTCAATGTGTGCTAGGTGCTGCGTGTGCCAGGCAAGGGGGGTCCCGGGTACGGCGTGTGTTAGGTGCAGTGTGAGCTAGGTACAGCGGGTGCTAGGTATTATGTGTGCTAGGTACAATGTGAGCTAGGTACAATGTGAGCTAGGTACAATGTGTGCTGGGTACAGCGTGTGCTGGACACAGCGTGTGCTAGGTACAATGTGTGCTAGGTACAATGTGTGCTAGGTTCAATGTGTGCTAGGTACAATGTGTTCTAGGTTCAATGTGTGCTAGGTACTGCATGTGCCAGGCAAGGGGTGTGCCGGGTACGGCGTGTGCTAGGTGCAGTGTGAGCTAGGTACAGCGGGTGCTAGGTACAATGTGTGCTAGGTACAATGTGTGCTAGGTATAATGTGTGCTGGACACAGCGTGTGCAGGACACAGCGTGTGCTGGACACAGCGTGTGCTGGACACAGCGTGTGCTAGGTACAATGTGTGCTAGGTACAATGTGTGCTAGGGGCAGTGTGCGTTAGATATGAGTGTTGGTTACAATGAGTGCTAGATTCACTGTGTGCTAGGTACTGCGTGTGCTAGGCAAGGTGGGTGCCGGGTACGGCGTGTGCTTGGTACAGTGGGTTCTAGGTAACATGTGTGCTGGGTACAATGTGCATTAGGTACAATGTGTGCTAGTTACTAGGTGTGCTAGGAACAGTGTGTGCTGGGTACAGTGTGTGCTGGGTACAGTGTGTACTAGGTACAATGTGTGTTAAGTACAGTGTGTTCCAGGTATATTGTGTGCTGGGAACTGTGTGCGCTGGGTATGGTTTGCGCTAAATACAATGGGTTTTAAGTACAGCGTGTGCTTGGGTATAATGCGTGCTGGATACAGCATGTGCTAGGTGTAATGAGGGATAGATGCAGTGGGTGTTAGGCACAATGAGTGCTAGGTATAGTGTGTACTAGATACAATGTGCATCTTACTTGTCTCTAGAATTAAACCTAATTTATAAGTATCACCTCCCCCCCCCCTTTTTCTAGAGCCCACACTAGGGTTCCATATTGGTGAATTATTTTCACCACAAATCCCTGCAATTTACTTATGATATATAAATTTTTGAACAGCTATTGCAACCGGACCTGCGTGTCCGATCCCTTTGTTTGTGTATGTTTGAACAGGGGTCCTGCGTGTCCCCAAGTGTTACCTTCCTTTCTAAAACTGAATAAAAATTAATTTAATAAATAAAATAAAAAATAAAAAAAAATCCCCCAAAATAAAAACATCCCCTGATCTAATACTAAACTACCAATAGCCCTTAAAAGGGCCTTTTGTAGGGCATTGCCCTAAGTTAAACAGCTCTTTTACTTACCCCAACCCACCAAACCCCAACCCACCAAACCCCTCAAAATAAAAAAAAAACTAACATTGAAAAAAAAACTAAACTACCCATTGGGGCATTTGTATGTGGGCATCTCTTTTTCTGCCCTTTAAAGGGCAATCGGATTTCTTTTCTAGCCTAAAAAACACTGATCTAAAAAAAAATCCACCCCGTTGAGGACCGCCGCTGAGGATCCATGCATCGCCGCCTTCGCTCAGGATAAAGATAGAAGATGATGGAGCCGCCTGGAAGAAGGCCTCCGCCGGACTTCAGGAACGGTGAGTACCTATTTGGGGTTTAGTTTTAGGATTTTCTTCTATTTTTTTTTTTATTTTTTTAAAGATTAGGGATTTAATGGGCTTGAAAAAGAGCTGATTGCCCCTTTAAGGGCAGTATAATACTGAATGCCCCTTTAAGGGCAATGCCCATACAAATTCCCCTTTAGGGGCAATGGGTAGTTTAGGTTTTTTTAGTGGTATTTTTTTTATTTTGGGGGGTTTGGTGGGTGGGGTTTTTTTACTGTAAGTAAAGAGCTGTTTAATTTAGGGCAATGCCCTACAAAAGGCCCTTTTAAGGGTTATTGGTAGTTTAGTTTAGATTAGGGGTGTTTTTATTTTGGGGGGCTTTTTTATTTTCTTAGAGATTAGGTATAATTTTGTTTATTTTTTTTCTGTAATGTTAGACTTTTTTATTTTGTAATTTAATGTTAGGATTTTTTATTTTAATTGTAATTTAGTAGTAATTAGGGTTAATTTAGGGGGTGTTAGGTTAGGGGTCTTGGTAATTAAAATAGTTATTTGCGTTGTGGGGGGGTTGGCGGTATAGAGGGTAATACATTAGGTTTGTTGCGATGTGGGGGTTTGGCGGTTTAGGGGTTAATTAGGTTTGTTGCGATGTGGGGGTTTGGCGGTTTAGGGGTTAATTAGGTTTATTGCGATGTGGGGAGTTGGCAGTTTAAGAGTTAAATAGGTTTATTGCGATGTGGGGGTTTAGGGATTAATAGGTTAATTAGGTTTATTGCGATGTGGGGGTTTGATGGTTTAGGGGTTAATATTTTAATTGTTATTTGTGGATTAGGGGTTAATTACTTTGTTTTGCGATGTGGGTGTTGGCGGTTTAGGTGTTTAATACTTCATTAGAATACTGACTGACAAACTCTTCTCCAGGCCAGAACATTCTTATGGTAAATCATGTGAATCATAGGTTTACGAGCCTGAAGCATAATATCAAAGATTGCTGCAGAAAATCCACATCTAGACGGGACTAGGCATTCAATCTCCAAGCAAACTACTTCAGAGAATCTAGAGTTGTAAGGAGGAATGGATCCTGATTTAGAATGTCCTTCCTCAAAGGAAACTCCAAGGTGGAAGAGATGACATCTTCACCATATCCTCAACCAAATCCTGCACGCCAGACAGGAGCTAATAGAATCACAAACACTCTCTCCTGCTTGATACAAGCAATGACTTGTGGAAGGAGAGCAAACGAAGGAAACGGGAATACTAGTCCGAAATTCCAAGGAACTGCCAAGACATCTATCATAGTCTTGACCTAGAACCGTAATTTGAAAGCTTGGCGTCTTGACAAGACGCCATCAGATCCAACTCCGAAATCCCCCACCTAAGGGTTATCCTTGAGAACACATCCGGAAGGAGTGCCCACTCCCCGGGATAAAAAGTCTGTTCAGTAAAACTGCCTACCAATTGTCCACTTCTGGAATGTGGATGGCAGATTGGGCTCATCAGGGATCTGAATCCGGGACCTCTCGCACCCAAAGTCAGAAACATACCTCTAGACCAACGAGCCACCAGAATGCGAGTCACCTCCTTCATGACCAAGGAATTCCAAGTTCGTCCCTGGTGGTTGATGTAAGCCACTGAAGAGATGTAGTCCGACTGGAATCTGATAAACCGGACTAAAGATAATTGAGGCCAAGCTGTCAAGGCATTGAAGATTGCTCTCCATTCCAAAATGCTTATGGGAAGGGAAGACTCTCCCCAAGAACACAGGCCCTGAGGTCTTAGAGAATCCCAAACAGCTCCCCAGCCTAACAAGCTGTCGTCCGTAGCCACAATCCCCTAGGAAGGTCTCAGGAAGCAAGTGCCCTGAGACAAAAGGTCCTGTGAAATCCATCACGAGAGAAGGGCTCTAGTTAGAGGATCCAGATTTATCCTCTGTGAGAAATCTGAATGGTCTCCGTTCCATTAACTGAGCATGCAAGCTGCAGAGGTCTTAAATGGAAGTGAGCAAAAGGAACTATATCCATGGAAGCCACCATCAGACCAATCACCTCCATGCATTGAGCCACTGATGGGCGAATAGCAAACTGGAGAAAAAGGCAAGAAGTTCAGATTTTCTGATGTCCGTCAGGAAAATCTTCATGGACAGGGAATCTTTGATTGTCCCTAGGAAACACACTCCTGAAATTGGAACTAGAGAACTCTGTTCCAGATTCACTGCCACCCGAGGGAACGTAGAAAAGATAACATCTCGTATGAGATTTTGCTAGATAAAAAGATGTCAACTAGATAAGGTGCCACAGCAATTCCCTGGGATCTAAACACTGCCAGAAGAGCCCCCAGCACCTTTGTCAATTCTGGGAGCCGTGGCAAGACCAAATGGAAGGGCAACAAACTAGAGATGCTTGTACAGAAAGACAAACCTTGGAAACTGGTGATGATCCCTGAGAATGGGAACGTGTAAATAAGTGTCCTTCAAGTCTAAGCTCGTCATGATGAGCTTCCTGAACCAAAGGAAGAATGGAACCAATAGTCTCCATCCTGAAGGACGGAACCCTGAGGAAAATTTGTTGAGACACTTTAGGTCTAGGATGGGACGGAAAGTTCTCTCCTTTTTGGGAACTATAATGGCGAGATAACAGCTGTCACAGGCAGCATTATATACAGAGATATGTGACATTAAACATGGATGCTTTAATGCGAACCACAAACACTTTAAATTCCTTGTAAACCCTCTAGCAAAGCACGGAACAAGCCGTGATAAAACCTCTACTTCCAGGTAAATTTTTAAATGGATGATTAGAGGTCCAGAAAACTGTAAAGGCTCACAGACCAGCGTGCAAAGACCTCCTGTAATCAGAGATACTGCCGCTAATAAAATACACTAACTGGCATACAGAAGCTACAACTATAAGCTTCATATGATAAAATGCCTTAAGGTACTTCAATAGCATCTGCCCCACAGAGTAATGAAAGAGACAAAAGTCCCCCATCGTTAAACCCCCCTCACTTAGACCACAAGCCATTGAGGGATAAGGGAATCAAGGGACTTACCAGTCTTGCAGCTTTATCAGTAGCCCGTGGTCTGGCAGAAAAAATTTCATCCTGACAGGGACCATGGGCTTCAGCTGCAGAGCAGGAACAACTTCTTAGGTGTGTCAGAGAAACAAACTCTGACAGGGACCTGTAGAAAAAGAAAGAACAGCGTGACCAACTATGGCATTCTGCAAAGGGGTAGCAAAGTGTTATAAGTAAAGCAAAGACTACCTCGCCACCTTTTAACTGCTAAAAGCCACCACTACTCTTACTAAAGAGATTGACGTGGACACAGTTAGACCCCAATCCTTGCTTTCAGGGAAAAGTACCAACAGTCAGACACCAACTTTGCACATCCTCCATTGACAGAGGCAAAGAGAATAACTGGGGATTATAGGTAAGGGAAGTTACACTTAACAGCTTTGCTGGGGTGCTCTTTGCCTCCTCCTGCTAGCCAGGAGTTGAATATCCCACTAGTAATTGGAATGACGTTGTGGACTCTCCATGTCATAGGAAAGAAAATGTTATTTATTTCTGATGGATTCTTGTGCTGTGGGAGAGACTGAAGCTGCAGTGATTCCTGTGTGGAGGTTAGATGAGGTCAGCTGATGATAGACTGCAACAGGTGTCACAGAATGTGCAAAAGGTTGTTCATGGTTGCAGAGAATGATTGATTGCAAACAGTTGTCCAATGAGATTGTGGAAAAAAACAGGATGAAGAGAGCTGATTGTTAGTAATTAATAAAAGTTTGATAGCAGTTTATATAAATAAAGTAAACATAGCTCTAAGGAATAATATAGAGAGAGCTATTGTGACACAACCAGCAGGTTTAAATAAGATGATGTTGTCACTTAGGAGGTGGATCTGTATTAGGTAAGGTGGAATAATGTATTTTGGATACAGCATATGTTACAATCCAGGTGTGTTCTATCAGATTGTGCAGATGTGGGGTATTCCAGACATAGATCTGATGGCCTCTCGTCTAAACAATAAACTTCCCAGATACCTCTCCAGGTCCAGGGATCCTCAGGCAAAATTGATGGATGCTCTAGCAGTTCCATTGTTTTACCAACCTGCTTACATTTTTCCACCTCTGGTTCTTCTTCCAAGAGTGATCTCAAAGATCATAATGGAACAATCTTATGTGTTTCTCATAGCACCAGCATGACCTCACAGGTTCTAGTATGCAGACCTTGTCCGAATGTCCAGTTGTCAACCTTGGTCACTTCCTCCAAGACCAGACCTTCTGCCTCAAGGCCCGTTTTTTCCATCCAGATCTCAAATCTCTACATTTTAAGTCATGGAAATTGAACGCTTAGTCATATAGGTTTCTCTGACTCTGTGATTAACACTATGATACAGGCTCGTAAGCCTGTTTCAAGGAAAATATATCACAAGGTTTAGAAAACCTTTATTTCATGGTGTTCCACTCATGGTTATTCTTGACATTCTTTTAGAATTCCTAGGATTCTTCAGGATGGTTTTGGATTAAGGTTTGTCTGCCAATACTTTGAAAGGAAAAATCTCTGCTCTTTCTGTTTTATTTAACAGAAATATTGCTAATCTTCCTGATGCTCACTGTTTCGTACAGGCTTTGACTTGTATCAAACCTATTAGTAAATCTATCTCTCCTCCTTGGAAATTTGGTATTAAAGACTTTGCATGCTCCTCCTTTTGAGCCTATGAATTCTTTGGACATTAAACTACTTTCATGGAAAGTGTTATTTCTCTTGGCTATTTCTTCTGCTAGAAGAGTTTCTGAATTGTCTGCTCTCTCTTGCGAGTCTCCTTGTCTTATTTTCCATCAAGATAAAGCTGTTTTACATTTTTGTCTAAAGTTGTGAATTCTAACAACTTTAATAGGGAAACTATTGTTCCTTCCTTGTGTCCTAATCCTAAGAATACTCTTGAAAGATCTTTACATTCTTTGGATGTGGTAACAGCGTTGAAATATTTTGTTAATGCTACTAAAGATTTCAGAAAGACTTATAGTCTATTTGTTATTTCTATTGGTTCCAGGAAAGGTCAGAAAGTCTCTGCCATTTCTTTGGCATCTTGGTTGAAACTTCTGCTTCACAAAGCTTATTTGGAGGTGGGGTAGTCTCTGCCTCAGAGAATAATAGCTCATTCTACAAGATCAGTTGCCACATCTTGGGCTTTCAAGAATGAAGTGTCAGTTGATCAAATCTGCAAAGCAGCCATTTGGTCTTATTTGCATACTAAATTTTTACCATTTTTATGTTTTTGCTTCTTCGGAAGCAGCTTTTGGTAGAAAGGTTCTCAGTTTGATTCTAGTGCCTATGATTTAAATTGTTAGAATTTTTAAGAAAACAATTTTTTTTTTAAATTTAATTTCTCAGTGGAAATAGCTGTTTTTATTTTATCCCTCCCTCTATAGTTACTCGTGGACTTCCACATCTTGGGTATTATATCCCATCAGTAACTAGCTCATGGACTCTTGACACCTATATGAAAGAAAACATAATTTTTTTATTTTTTTATCATTTATTTATCATATCCAGATACATCATAAAGGAGAAACAGAAAAACATAGCATGCTTCTGCATATAGCATAAGAGTTATACAAAATAAAATATCAATTAGCAGAATCTAACATATATGTAAGTCTACACAGTCTACACAACATTCTTTTCCTTTATAATGATATTTTTTAAAAAAATGCAGGATTCTTTTACATTTTTCAAATATCGACCACTCCCACCCCCCCCCCCACCCCCAAAAAAAGGCAAAATTTCTCTCACTTCTCCCCCCCCCCCCCCCAATTCCTCCCATATCCCTAAATTAAAAAGTCCCCTCTTAATATTGCCTCTGGTAGGTAAATAGAATGCCGGAAGGGATAAGTTATCATCTGCTTCAATCCGGTCTATTGCTTCAGTCAATCTTGAGTTAAATTGCTTTAAATCATTAGACAATTCAGATATATCTTTCCTTATATTGTTAAATTGTGGTAAAAATAAGTTAGATATTTGTGATATAAATGTTTGTGTTTCTTTGTTGGAAATTGATGGTTCCTCTGTATCTACCACATGGCTTTTAGTATTTTGTTTATTCTTGTTTCTCTCTCTAATTTTAGCTGCCATCATGGGAGATTTGTCTTTCAAATTATGTACAAATTTCTCTATGTAACTTCACTATATATCATATAGAGGCAGAAAATTTGAGAGAGGAAAAAGAGAAAGAGGAGAGAAAAAAAGGGAAAGGGGTGTGAAACTGCAAAATAAGATAGTCATTGAATTAGTTTAAGGTATCTAGTGGAGTGAAATTGTAAATGGTGATGTGATTGGAAATTGTGGTAAATTCCTTACATGAAGTGCTAAAATAGGTGTCAGTGAAATTAAGAGCAGAAAAAATTGAATAATCCAATATTCATATGTAGCCTTTCCTGTTGAACATTTTCCTGTTGAACTTTTGCACCTGTATACAGTCTGCAGGAGAAGTTGCCTAGGTAACTATTAGACTGGTTGGTCATGTGATCAAGTGAAACTGAAAGAAGAGTGTAAGACACAGGAGGAAGCAGACATGTCAGAGCAGTGAAGGTGTGTGTGAGGCCTGGCTGTGAGAGAGCTGCAGACTTCATCTTGTAAAGTAACAGCATTCCTCTACTGATTTAGTGTATGCTGCCAGCTGCAGTCTGTCCCTGTGAGAGAGCTGTGGAGAAGAATGCAGACAAAGTAAATGACTGGCAGTCCTTGGAGTTTTCTTTCAGCCTGTGCAGATGAATCATGTTTAGTGGTAAGGAGTATCCTCTCCCCTTGTCATACTGACAGGGCATTCTGTCCATCACAGAAACTTATAAACAGCTCTTCCTGTGGATTGCAGTTTCCTATGAGCTGTAACTGTTTAAATGCATGTGGATTATCTTAAAGGGCCCCAACATTTCTGTGCACCAACTGGTACCCATCAGCCATTAGGGTGAAGCCTGAGGGTGGGTTCGCAGGTGGTTTGGGAGGGTGCTGGGCCTGGTTAGAGAGAGTTGGTGTGTTAGTTAGCCACTGTATTTCTTGCCTTATTTTTTTATTTGCCATAATCCTTTAATACATGTTCATATTGTTTAACTGTTATTACTGTGTGTCTTGTAGTTATTTATTATGTTCCTGTCTGGGAAACCCATTCTTGCCCTGGATGCCCAGTCAGGTGGAGGCACTGCCACAGTCATGTACCCCAACTCCCAGGTAGCAGAGACTCAGGATCAGCCTGCAGAGCACATGGAGGTAGCTGGGGTAAAGACCCACAGGGGTAATTGTGGGCCTAGGCCAAACCCTGTTACATTTGGAGGCACTGCTGAGATAAATTGGGGTACACCCAGTAAGGATACGTTAATTCCCCGGCCCACACTCCCATTTGTAACAGATTGGGCCCAGCAACAGAAGGTACCATTGCATCATGCAGTGATGATATGCCAGGTACCTCCCTATAGTGAGATAAAACATGTCACCAAGTGCGTAGAAATTGTACTGGGAATAGAGATGGCTACCATCAGAGATATCCTGCATGATTCATACGGTCAAAATTACATGTTAGTATATTCCTATGCAGATTTGAGAGGCCGTCATAGGCCTACATGTCTATACCTTCTTGAAGCAGCTCCTGAAGGATGTCGCTTAGTGTACGCTCTCCCTGATAAGGAGGAAGGGGTTACACTGCAGCAACCCTCCAGTATAGGCCAAAGAGACTTTAATGTATTAAGTTATTCCCAGATTCTGTCCCCTTTGTCAGAGAAACCCGCCAGGAGATTACCGGTTACCCCTGTAGAGACTGGGGCCATCCCCAAACGAAATGTCTACTTTTCCAGTGTGCAAGGGACAACTGCCCCTAAGACCCCAGATCTAGTGGTTCCCTCATCTCCAACATCCCCAAAACCAGGCAATTCCCTATTGAGGGCCACAAGTTCAGGAGAGAGTGACATATCTGAAATACTGCAAAAACTCTCAGAAGCCATAGTAACAGCTACCCATACCCACAGTTACCGTAAGCTGAAAGTGTTTTCTGGGAATCAGCCTGTTCCTGCTGGGGAGGAACCCTTTAAGGCCTGGAAGGATAATGCTGTACAATTATTGGAAGAATGGTCTTGTACGGATAACATAAAAAAACAACGGATAATGGAGAGTCTTCGTTTCCCAGCTACTAATATGATAAGGCTGTTTAGGGGAGTGAATGAACAAGCTACCGCACAAGATTACCTGAGAGTTTTGCAGGATGCGTATGGAAAATCAGAGGACTCTGAGGATCTATTAATCGAGTTCCTAGCCACTAAACAGAAGGAATATGAGAAAGCTTCAGACTATATCAATCGATTACAATTGTCACTGGGAAAACTGTTTCATAATGGAGCAGTCACTGCATCTGGGTTGGATGCTCGACTATCCAAACAAATTCAGAAGGGAGGCCTTAGCAATGATCCAGTCATGATCATGTTAAGAGTTAAGTTGGATGATCAAGTCTTGTCCTATTCCACACTGATCCGAAAAGCAAAAATACTGGAGAACCAAATGTCCCCATCTCCTCCACAAAAAGGAGATTCTTCTAAAGCCGCAGAGAAAGAGGATATGGAACTGTTCATCCTTAAAAAAAAGGTAACTGAATTAGAATTATTGTCTAAGTCATCGCCAAGAAGAACAGATTATTCTCCTACCAGGAGGCAGCACCGCAGGGAGACCACAGGGAGGTTATTCCCAGAGGAACAGTCACCCCGAGGGAACTGTTTTAAGTGTGGAAAATCAGGGCATTTCAAGCGGGAGTGTCCCACTAATTCATCAGTGGAAGTGCTAGCTATTGAGCTGGAGGAGGCTCAAGTTACCAGTCCTTTCAGGAAAAAAAAAAAAAACACCCATGTTATCTGTGGGGGCCAAGATCGGGCCCAAATCTCTGATACAGTAACAAATAGAAGATATTCATGCCTCGGCCTTGTTAGATACTGGATCCCAGGTCACCATCATTAATAGAGACTTCTATGACCATCATCTAAAACATATTCCCCTGGAGCCAGCAGGAGAGTTGCAGTTGTGGGGAGTGGGATCTCTGGCCCAGCCTGTAGAGGGATGTATAAGAGTGACAATAACCATCCCACAGTTAAACACAAGAATGATCTGCCCTATGGAATTGGAAGCTCTTGTATGCTCCATGAAGAAAACAATGTGCGCCCCAATAATTTTGGGTACCAACGCAAGAATGGTGCAGGACATGTTCAGTGCCTACCTAACTGAAGTGGGAGATGTATCTCTAACCAGACTGATGGAAGTCAGCCCTGTTCTAGGGAAAGAGTGCCATCGACTAGCCCTACAAGCTAGACCAGGATCATGCCACTACTCAGGGAAAGAACCTTTATTTGTAAGGCCTGGAGAGACTAAGACTCTACGAGCCATAGCATCTATGCACCATGAAATATCAGGAGGAACCAGGCAATACCTCATTGAGTCCTTGCCTGAGGAGGATGCAAAAAAAGGGTGGACTCTCATACCTGAAGTGAAAGACTGGTGGAATCACTGGTGTAAAGATTTTCCCATAATGATAAGAAACTTAACACCCACAGAGATCAGAATTGATTGTCACCAGAAGATTGGTGTGATTCACTTGTTGGACCAAGTCTCTTCAGTAATGTCTGTAAAGGCAGAACAGGGAGGTGATCATGAAGGACCTATAGTTTTTGAACTGGAAGATTCTCCTCTACCACAAAAGTAGAGAGATAGCCTCCGATCCAAATTAGCTACTCGAGAGAAAGTCTTCTCCAGGAAAGAAATGGATGTGGGATGTGCAAAAAGTGCCACACATGCTATCAGACTTTCTGACCCAGCTCCTTTCAGAGAAAGATCAAGGAGAATTCCCCCTCAAGATGTGGAAGATGTCCGGGATATACTCAAACAGATGGAAGAATCTGGCATTATTAAAGAGTCCAGAAGTCCATATGCCTCACCCATAGTGGTAGTTAGGAAAAAGAATGGCACAGTCCGGCTCTGCATAGACTATCGGACTTTAAACAAAAGGACTGTGCCAGATCAATATACTCTGCCACGGATAGAAGATCTGCTAGATGCCCTATCTGGAAGCCAGGGGTTCAGCGTCCTGGACTTGAGGTCTGGGTATTATCAGGTACCCATGAAGAAGGAGGATCAGGAAAAGACTGCTTTCATCTGTCCCTTGGGATTCTACGAGTTTACCAGGATGCCCCAAGGGGTCACTGGAGCTCCCGCCACCTTTCAAAGGCTGATGGAGAAGACTGTGGGGGATATGAATCAAAAGAGCGCATAGTCTATCTTGATGACCTCATAGTGTTCGGAAGGACACCAGAAGAGCACGAACAGTGATTGCTGAAGGTGTTGGATCGACTCCAAGCAGAGGGTCTGAAATTATCAATAGACAAATGTCGGTTTGCCCAGAACTCTATTACATATGTAGGTCACATTGTTTCCGCACAAGGTGTGACAACTGACCCGACCAAAATTGAAGCGGTGATGAACTGACCCAGGCCAGATAACATCAGTGAGCTGCGCTCATTTCTTGGATTCTGCGGTTACTACCGGAGGTTTGTGAAAGACTATTCAAAGTTTGCTCGAGAGCTACACAACCTGTTAAAGACTACCTCTGCTATAGAGGGTGTTAAGGCGCCAAGTCCTAAAGACTCCTTCAGAAAGAAATGGACCTCAGGATGCGAAGAAGCCTTCTTAAGCTTGAAGAAAAGACTCACAGAAGCTCCTGTATTGGCATATGAAGATCCCGAGAAACCATATGTGCTCCATGTTGATGCCAGTATGGAAGGCCTAGGGGCCGTATTGCATCAGAGCTACCCGGAAGGGTTAAGACCAGTGGCCTACATAAGTAGAAGTCTAACTGGTGCAGAGAAAAACTATCCGGTCCATAAGCTAGAATTCTTGGCGCTCAAGTGGGCAATTGTGGACAAGTTACATGACTATTTATATGGAGCAACATTCGAGGTAAGGACGGATAACAATCCGCTTACTTATATTCAAACAACAGCAAAGCTGGATGCCACAGGGCATAGGTGGCTGGCAGCATTGTCGAACTATAGTTTCAGCCTTAAATACAAGCCAGGCCCTAAGAATGTCAGTGCGGATGCTCTGTCCCGCAGACCTGGACTTACTCCTCATGAAGAAAAGGAGGAATGGGAAGAAATCCCTGTGCCTGGGGTAGGAGCCCTGTGCCAAACATATGTAGTGGCTGAGAGGCAGGATGAGTTCTCTGAACTCAGAGGAATAGACTCCATATGTCACTCCCCAGAAGCCGTACCAGAGGTATTCTGTGCTCCAGCAATGCTCCAATAGTGGTCTCACATAACCAATGAAGACAAGAAGAAAGCCCAGTCACAGGACTGGTATATAGGGACAGTCCTCAAGGCAATGAGAGCCAAGAACCCTAAATTACTGAGCTCCCTTCCCATTGGACAAAGAGATTTGTACCGGAGAGAATGGACTAAACTACATCTAGAAGATGGAATCCTTTATAGAATTATAAAAAACCATGACCACCCTGGTCGAAAGCAGCTAGTGTTACCTCATAGATATCGGGGAATGGTCCTGAGAGCCCTCCATGATCAACATGGGCATCTTGGGGTAGACAAGACCTATGGCCTGGTACAAGACCGGTTCTATTGGCCTCGCATGAGAGAACATGTTGAACATTATGTGAAGACCTGCAGAAGATGTATTCAGAGAAAGACTCTGCCTGTGAGAGCTGCCCCTATGGGCCACCTGAGAAGTACAGGACCCCTAGATCTTGTGTGCATGGACTATCTATGTATTGAGAATGATACTACCAGAATTGGGAATGTTCTGGTAGTAACAGACCATTTCACCAGATACGCTCAGGCTTTTTCCACTAAAGACCAGAAGGCTGTGACCGTAGCCAAGGTCCTCTGGCAGAAATATTTTGTGCACTACGGTCTGCCCAATCGAATACATTCTGATCAAGGTAGAGACTTTGAGAGTAAGCTGATCAAAGAACTGTTGGAGGTTCACAAGTCCAGAACAACACCCTACCACCCTGAGGGTGATGCCCAGCCTGAGCGTTTTAATAGGACACTCCTAGACATGCTCTGGGACTCTGAAACAGTTGGAGAAGTGGTCCTGGAGTAAGCATGTAGAAGCCATGGTCCACGCATATAATTGCACAAGGCATGAGTCTACAGGATTCTCACCCTATTTCCTAAATGTTTGGAAGGGAAGCCAGACTACTGATAGATGTCCGGTTGGGGGTGTCCCCAGATGGGACAAAGTCAGACTCTCACTTCCAGTATGTGAGGACTCTCAGACAAAACCTTCACAGTGCCTACGAGTTGGCCACAAAATGGAGGAACGCAACAAAAGAAGATACGATACCAAAGTGAAGCATCGGGAAGTCCAAGCGGGAGATAAGGTTCTCCTCCGGAATCTAGGGGTACCTGGGAAACACAAATTAGCAGACAGATGGAAGGATACCCTATTTGAAGTTGTGTCTAAGCTAAAGGGGCTGCCAGTGTATAATATAAAAGGCCCAGAAGGCCGGATCAAAGCTTGGCATAGGAACCATCTACTACCAATAGCCTATATCGATGAAGAGGAAGGGAGTAGTAGTGAATGGGAGAAAAGCACAACGGAGAGTCCTGAAAATGAGGCAGTAGAGACCCCAGAAGCTCTTAGTGCTGATGATCAATGGTGGTATCCTCCTGCTGAGGAAACACAGTACTTTCCTTCCTCTCCTCCCTTAGCCTCCTCTACATTGAATCCCAACAGCCCCAACTTTGTGCATGGGACCCCAAAAAGAGACTCTTGTATCATGGGAAAGCCAGGGTCTCAAGCATCTGGTGACCTCCCCACCCAAGTGGCCAGAGCTGAAGTCCCAGGCACATTCTGGACTTCCTCAGAGAGAACAGAGACTGGGTACTAGAATACGACAGCCTCCCAGGGTTCTTACTTACGATTAAGTCGGAGAACCCAGTTATGTACATATGACCCAGGTACAGTCTAAAATGGTGGATTTTCTGTATGCGGTTGTGGACATTATGAATGTTGGAACCCCTCTGTACCAGAGTAAACTGTAAGATAGTTAACATTTGTTCATAGGACTGTTAGTGCATTTATTATTATTTATATGTTTTGTTTTTTCAATTTACCTCTTGGTGGAACCTTGCCAGTGGAAGGCAAGGATTTTACGAGGGGGAGAATGTAGCCCTTCCTGTTGAACATTTTCCTGTTGAACTTTTTCACCTGTATACATTCTGCAGGAGAAGTTGCCTAGGTAACTATTAGACTGGTTGGCCATGTGATCAAGTGAAACTGAAAGAAGAGTGTAAGACACAGGAGGAAGCAGACATGTCAGAGCAGTGAAGGTGTGTGTGAGGCCTAGCTGTGAGAGAGCTGCAGACTTCATCTTGTAAAGTAACAGCATTCCTCTACTGATTTAGTGTATGTTGCCAGCTGCAGTCTGACCCTGTGAGAGAGCTGTGGAGAAGAATGCAGACAAAGTAAATGACTGGCAGACCTTGGAGTTTTCTTTCAGCCTGTGCAGATGAATCATGTTTAGTGGTAAGGAGTATCCTCTCCCCTTGTCATACTGACAGGGCATTCTGTCCATCTGTCAGAGTATTTCAGTTATGCTGCTTTTCCTTTAAGGTGTACTAACCAATCACAGGTACACACTCCCTTTATCACACCTGCTCACACCCCCAAGCTTTGCTTAGTAATTTGTAAAACTCCCAGAGAGACATACTTGTTCCTGAGCTAAACTACCAATTTAACTATACTCTAAACAACCTAAGGATTTCAAAGTACTATTCAACTATTTCTATCTGTGTGAGCAAACCTAATCTAATCCTTTCAGAGTGTTTATTTATATTTCAGACTGATTCAGCCTTTCTGTTTCATCTCTCCCTGAACCGGATGCCTGCAGTTTTCACAGACTTCCAGCTGCACTCAGCTAATCAGACTGCAGCCTGTTCCACATTTTCACAGACTGATTTACCTAACTAAGGAGTGTAATATCCAATCTCATCAAAGGTAACTCTCAAACCTTGTTCCATAATTGTTTCAGCTTTAATATTGTCAGAAATCCTTCTGAGCTCTGGATAAGTGATTGTGGTGACATCACACTCCAAACACCGCGCCTCTCTCCCTCAACACAGGATCTCATCTCTGCATGTCAGCTGCAGCTTCAACTGAAGGGAGACAAGCATATCTGATCTGGTTAGTTAACTAAAGTATAAGATTTCTATGTCTAATGACTGTATGACTACTACTTGCATTTGTTCCTGAACTACAAAGTACCTTGCTAACTTACTAATTTCCTGTGCTGTTTGTATCTGACTGTTAGCTAAACAGTTCAGAATCCTACCAATATTAAAAGGCTTAATTTACACCAAATCAACCTGGTGTCACTTCACATAGTGTTCACTTTCTGATTTGGTGTTACAAAACACAATTTTATTGTCTTTAAATATAACAGTTACTCAAGTTAATACTGTTAATGTTACATATTACTAAGCCAGAAAAAGAAAAGTAAGCTGGTTAAAGTTATGGATCCAGCTGAATTACCCCAGGTTGTTTATAATTTGAGTCAGAAAATCGACCAGATGGGGCAAGCTATTAGAGACTTACAAGTGGAGAATAAAGTGTTAAAGGATATGTTATAGGACAATAGAGAACAAAGATTTCCTACACCTGAACCACAAGTGAGTTTGCCAGAAGCATTTTCTGGTGACAGAAGGAATTACAGACAGTTTAAAAATGCATGTTATCTATTGTACAACCTAAAGCCTCTCACTTATCCCACTGATAGAGTGAAGGTTCTTACCACTGTATCATATTTAAGAGCAGAGCCTAGGAAATGGGCTGATCAATTATTTGAAACCAATTCACCTATCCTAAATTCATTAACAGATTTTTTTAATGCATTGGATGAATTGTATACAGATACAGATGTAAAACTAACAGCTGAACATAAAATGAGACAACTAAAGCAAGGGAAGAAGCCTATTGAAGATTACACCGCAGAATTCAAGTTGCATGCTTCTGATTCCTCTTGGAGTATGATTTCTTTAAGAAATCAGTACAGGTTAGGGTTATCCGAAAGTATAAAGGATGAACTCTCTCGTATAGAAATGCCCAATACTTTAGAAGCTATGATTAAGGTAGCCACACAGATAGACAGAAGACTGAGAGAAAGAAAGGCAGAAAGAATGCAGACAGAAACAACACCACGATCTCATGCATCTTCTTATTCTCCAACTACTACAGTCAGTTCAGAAACCATTACTCCTATGGAAATTGGAGTGATTAAAGGGCCGCTTACCCCAGAGGAGAGGATGAGAAGAAGATCTAAACAACTGTGTATGTACTGTGCCAGCCCTAACCATACCGTTTCTGAATGCCCAGTTCTTCGCAAGAACAAGAAGAGTAAGTTAATCATGTTACATAATTCACACTATAGTAACAGTTCAACAGCTTACTGTAACCTCTCTCTTTTACTACAGTGGGACCTTAGAAGATTGGAGACAACTGCCATCATTGATTCGGGCGCCTTTGGCAATTTCATTGATGCTACTATAGTAACAAAAAATAAAATTCCAACTGTTTTGAAAAAGATACCGGTGTCCCTCAAAGTTATTGATGGTTCAACACTAACAGAAGGTCCAGTCACACACCACACTGTCCCACTACTTGTACTTACACCCGAAGGACATACAGAATACATCACCTTTGATGTCATACCTTCTCCTCATTTTCCAATTATTTTAGGGGTTCATTGGTTACAACTTCATAATCCCACAATAGATTGGTCTACATTTAAGTTATCTTTACACTCTGCATATTGTAAGAATACTTGTTATCCTCAACAATCTATCATGCTAACTTCTACTGAAGAATTTAACATCCCAAAAGTTTATAATGAGTTTGCAGATGTCTTTAGCAAAACCGAAGCTGAATCTTCACCTCCCCATAGGGTATACGATTGCCCTATAGAACTAATACCAGGTTCCACCCTACCAGTTGGCCATTTATACCCATTAAGTCAAGCCGAACTCGATTATTTAAAACAATACCTACAAGATAACCTTAAAAAAGGTTTCATTAGACCATCTTAATCCCCAACAGCAGCAGGTATGTTCTTTGTGACAAATAAGGATTCTAGTTTGAGACCAATAATTGATTACAGAGAGCTAAATAAAGAACCGTTAAAAACCGATATCCGTTACCATTAATTCTGGAACTAATTGAAAGACTTACCAATGCCAAGATTTTCACATAGCTTGACCTGCGTGGCGCTTACAATTTAATTCGCATTAGAGAAGGTGACGAATGGCTCACTGCTTTCCGAACCTGGTATGGTCTGTATGAATATTTAGTGATGCCATTCGGCCTTTGTAATGCGCCCGCAGCCTTCCAACATTTCATTAACGACATTTTTCGTGACTTACTGGATATATGCATAGTCGTTTACCTAGACGACATTCTCATTTACTCCAACAATATGACAGATCACATCAAACATGTACGTTGGGTGCTTGCCAGATTAAAAGTACATAAATTATATGCTAAATTGGAAAAATGTTCATTCCACAAATCAACAATTTCATTTTTAGGTTATACAATTTCCTCCTCAGGAATTCAGATGCAAACCGAAAAGGTAGATTCCGTTAGAGACTGGCCAGTACCAACCAATAAAAAAGAACTACAGAGATTCTTAGGCTTCACTAATTACTATCGCAAATTTATTAGAGATTTTTCTGGGATAGTAAAACCACTCACGCAACTCACCGGCTCCACAGTATCATTCCATTGGACCCAGAAACATACTGAAATATTTCAACATTTAAAAAATCGATTCATCTCAGCACCAATCTTAAGATTTCCAAATGTAAATTTACAATATGTTTTGGAGGTAGACTCATCAGACTACGCAATCGGTGCCATTCTATCACAACGTACTTCAGAAAGCTCCCCACTTCATCCTGTATCCTTTATCTCCAAGATTATGTCTCCTGCTGAAAAGAACTATACCATCGGTGATAAAGAACTACTAGCTATTAGGAGGGCACTAGAATTTTGGAGACATCTCTTGGAGGGAGCCCAGCATCCCATATTAATTTATACGGATCACAAGAACTTACAATACCTCCAAAATAACAAAACACTGTCCTCACGTCAGGTGCGATGGAGTTTATACTTTTCTAGATTTGACTTTCACATCATTTACAGACCTGCTAACAAAAATGGAAAGGCTGATGCCCTCTCAAGACAACTTCTAAAGATCGATGACTCTCCAACTCCAACTGCTATTATACCAGCAGAAAAATTAATTGGTTTCACTTCAGATCTCTTAACAGAAATAAGAAATTCCTCAGCTCCTGTTGAACAAGTTCATAACAAAAACATCAAGCAAAAAGATGGTGTTTACTACTATAATGATCGAATATTCTTACCAACTGACTTACGTTTAAAGATTCTAAACGAACATCATGACACTCCTTTAGCAGGACATCCAGGGGTAAATAGGACTCTGGAACTAATTTCCAGGAATTACTGGTGGCCTCACATGAAGGATACAATCAAGGAATACATTAAAAGTTGTGTAATATGTCAGATCTCAAAAAATGACCGGTCAACACCTTATGGACTGCTTATGTCCCTCCCAGTTTCGAATTCTCCATGGCAGCAGATTGGTATAGATTTTATTGTAGAGTTACCACCTTCCAATAACCAGAATACCATCATGGTTGTTATTGATACATTCACCAAAATGGCACATTTTTTACCATATCACAAAATTCCATCATCATCTGAAACTGCTACTCTCTTCTTGAATCATATCCTAAAATTACATGGGGTACCTTCTGTAATTATTTCTGATAGAGGATCTCAGTTTACGTCCCGTTTCTGGAAAGACCTATGCAAAGCCTTAAATATTCAACACCATTATACAACATCATATCACCCTCAAGCGAATGGACAGACTGAGAGAGTGAATCAGTGGCTCGATTAATACCTCCGCTGTTTCTGTTCATGTCAACAACAAGATTGGACGAAATACTTACCTTATGCAGAATTTGCATATAACAACTTAACAAGCACCTCTACAAAGATGCCCCCGTTCTATGCAAAACATAATTTATGCTTACCTGATAAATTCCTTTCTTCTGTTGTGTGATCAGTCCACGGGTCATCATTACTTCTGGGATATTATCTGCTCCCCTACAGGAAGTGCAAGAGGATTCACCCAGCAGAGTTGCTATATAGCTCCTCCCCTCTACGTCACCTCCAGTCATTCGACCAAAGACCAACGAGAAAGGAGAAGCCAAGGGTGTAGTGGTGACTGGATTATAATTTAAAAAATATTTACCTGCCTTAAAAAACAGGGCGGGCCGTGGACTGATCACACAACAGAAGAAAGGAATTTATCAGGTAAGCATAAATTATGTTTTCTTCTGTTATGTGTGATCAGTCCACGGGTCATCATTACTTCTGGGATACCAATACCAAAGCAAAAGTACACGGATGACGGGAGGGATAGGCAGGCTCATTATACAGAAGGAACCACTGCCTGAAGAACCTTTCTCCCAAAAATAGCCTCCGAAGAAGCAAAAGTGTCAAATTTGTAAAATTTGGAAAAAGTATGAAGCGAAGACCAAATTGCAGCCTTGCAAATCTGTTCAACAGAGGCCTCATTCTTAAAGGCCCAAGTGGAAGCCACAGCTCTAGTAGAATGAGCTGTAATTCTTTCAGGAGGCTGCTGTCCAGCAGTCTCATAGGCTAAACGAATTATGCTACGAAGCCAGAAGGAGAGAGAGGTAGCCGAAGCCTTATGACCTCTCCTCTGACCAGAGTACACGACAAACAGGGAAGACGTTTGTCGAAAATCCTTAGTTGCCTGCAAGTAGAATTTGAGGGCACGAACTACATCCAGATTGTGTAGAAGACGTTCCTTCTTTGAAGAAGGATTTGGACACAAGGATGGAACAACAATCTCTTGATTGATATTCCTGTTAGTGACTACCTTAGGTAAGAACCCAGGTTTAGTACGCAGAACTACCTTGTCTGAGTGAAAGATCAGATAAGGAGAATCACAATGTAAGGCTGATAACTCAGAGACTCTTCGAGCCGAGGAAATAGCCATTAAAAACAGAACTTTCCAAGATAACAGTTTGATATCAATGGAATGAAGGGGTTCAAACGGAACACCCTGTAAAACGTTAAGAACTAAGTTTAAACTCCATGGCGGAGCAACAGTTTTAAACACAGGCTTGATCCTAGCTAAAGCCTGACAAAAGGCCTGGACGTCTGGATTTTCTGACAGACGCCTGTGAAACAAGATGGACAGAGCTGAGATCTGTCCCTTTAATGAGCTAGCCGATAAACCCTTTTCTAAACCTTCTTGTAGAAAAGACAATATCCTAGGAATCCTAACCTTACTCCAGGAGTAATCTTTGGATTCACACCAGTATAGGTATTTACGCCATATCTTATGGTAAATCCTTCTGGTAACAGGCTTCCTAGCCTGTATCAGGGTATCAATAACCGACTCAGAAAAACCACGTTTTGATAAAATCAAGCGTTCAATTTCCAAGCAGTCAGCTTCAGAGAAGTTAGATTTTGATGTTTGAATGGACCCTGAATCAGAAGGTCCTGTCTTAGAGGTAGAGACCAAGGCGGACAGGATGACATGTCCACTAGATCTGCATACCAAGTCCTGCGTGGCCATGCAGGCGCTATTAGAATCACTGATGCTCTCTCCTGTTTGATTTTGGCAATCAATCGAGGAAGCAGTGGGAAGGGTGGAAACACATAAGCCATCCTGAAGTTCCAAGGTGCTGTCAAAGCATCTATCAGAACCGCTCCCGGATCCCTGGATCTGGATCCGTAGCGAGGAAGTTTGGCGTTCTGGCGAGACGCCATGAGATCTATCTCTGGTTTGCCCCAACGTCGAAGTATTTGGGCAAAGACCTCCGGATGAAGTTCCCACTCCCCCGGATGAAAAGTCTGGCGACTCAAGAAATCCGCCTCCCAGTTCTCCACTCCCGGGATGTGGATTGCTGACAGGTGGCAAGAGTGAGACTCTGCCCAGCAAATTATCTTTGATACTTCCATCATTGCTAGGGAGCTTCTTGTCCCTCCCTGATGGTTGATGTAAGCTACAGTCGTGATGTTGTCCGACTGAAACCTGATGAACCCCCGAGTTTTTAACTGGGGCCAAGCTAGAAGGGCATTGAGAACTGCTCTCAATTCCAGAATGTTTATTGGCAGGAGACTTTCCTCCTGACTCCATTGTCCCTGAGCCTTCAGAGAATTCCAGACAGCGCCCCAACCTAGTAGGCTGGCGTCTGTTGTTACAATTGTCCAGTCCGGCCTGCTGAATGGCATCCCCCTGGACAGATGTGGCCGAGAAAGCCACCATAGAAGAGAGTTTCTGGTCTCTTGATCCAGATTCAGAGTGGGGGACAAATCTGAGTAATCCCCATTCCACTGACTCAGCATGCACAATTGCAGCGGTCTGAGATGTAGGCGTGCAAAGGGTACTATGTCCATTGCTGCTACCATTAAGCCGATCACCTCCATGCATTGAGCTACTGACGGGAGTTGAATGGAATGAAGGACACGGCATGCATTTAGAAGCTTTGTTAATCTGTCTTCTGTCAGATAAATCTTCATTTCTACAGAATCTATAAGAGTCCCCAGGAATGGAACTCTTGTGAGAGGAAAGAGAGAACTCTTCTTTTCGTTCACTTTCCATCCATGCGACCTTAGAAATGCCAGAACTAACTCTGTATGAGACTTGGCAGTTTGAAAGCTTGAAGCTTGTATCAGAATGTCGTCTAGGTACGGAGCTACCGAAATCCCTCGCGGTCTTAGTACCGCCAGAAGGGCACCCAGAACCTTTGTGAAGATTCTTGGAGCCGTAGCCAATCCGAATGGAAGGGCTACAAACTGGTAATGCCTGTTTAAGAAGGCAAACCTTAGATACCGGTAATGATCTTTGTGAATCGGTATGTGAAGGTAAGCATCCTTTAAATCCACTGTGGTCATGTACTGACCCTTTTGGATCATGGGTAAGATAGTCCGAATAGTTTCCATTTTGAACGATGGAACTCTTAGGAATTTGTTTAGGATCTTTAAATCCAAGATTGGCCTGAAAGTTCCCTCTTTTTTGGGAACCACAAACAGGTTTGAGTAAAACCCTTGTCCTTGTTCCGACCGCGGAACCGGATGGATCACTCCCATTAATAATAGATCTTGTACACAGCGTAGAAACGCGTCTTTCTTTATTTGGTTTGTTGACAACCTTGACAGATGAAATCTCCCTCTTGGGGGAGAGAATTTGAAGTCTAGAAGGTATCCCTGAGATATGATCTCTAGCGCCCAGGGATCCTGAACATCTCTTGCCCAAGCCTGGGCGAAGAGAGAGAGTCTGCCCCCCACTAGATCCGGTCCCGGATCGGGGGCCCTCGGTTCATGCTGTCTTAGGGGCAGCAGCAGGTTTCCTGGCCTGCTTGCCCTTATTCCAGGACTGGTTAGGTTTCCAGCCTTGTCTGTAACGAGCAACAGCTCCTTCCTGTTTTGGTGCAGTGGAAGTCGATGCTGTTCCTGATTTGAAATTCCGAAAGGGACGAAAATTAGACTGTCTAGCCTTAGCTTTGGCTTTGTCTTGAGGTAGAGCGTGGCCCTTACCTCCTGTAATGTCAGCAATAATTTCTTTCAAACCGGGCCCAAATAAAGTTTGCCCCTTGAAAGGTATATTAAGTAATTTGGACTTAGAAGTTACATCAGCCGACCAGGATTTTAGCCACAGCGCCCTACGTGCCTGAATGGCGAATCCTGAATTCTTAGCCGTAAGTTTGGTTAAATGTACTACGGCCTCCGAAATGAATGAATTAGCTAGTTTAAGGACTCTAAGCCTGTCCGTAATGTCGTCCAGCGTAGCTGAACTAAGGTTCTCTTCCAGAGACTCAATCCAAAATGCTGCCGCAGCCGTAATCGGCGCGATGCATGCAAGGGGTTGTAATATAAAACCTTGTTGAACAAACATTTTCTTAAGGTAACCCTCTAGTTTTTTATCCATAGGATCTGAAAAAGCACAGCTATCCTCCACCGGGATAGTGGTGCGCTTAGCTAAAGTAGAAACTGCTCCCTCCACCTTAGGGACCGTTTGCCATAAGTCCCGTGTGGTGGCGTCTATTGGAAACATCTTTCTAAATATTGGAGGGGGTGAGAACGGCACACCGGGTCTATCCCACTCCTTAGTAACAATTTCAGTTAATCTCTTAGGTATAGGAAAAACGTCAGTACTCGCCGGTACCGCAAAGTATTTATCCAACCTACACATTTTCTCTGGTATTGCAACAGTGTTACAATCGTTAAGAGCCGCTAAGACCTCCCCTAGTAATACACGGAGGTTTTCCAATTTAAATTTAAAATTTGAAATATCTGAATCCAATCTGCTTGGATCAGAACCGTCACCTACAGAATGAAGCTCTCCGTCCTCATGCTCTGCAAGCTGTGACGCAGTATCAGACATGGCCCTAGAATTATCAGCGCACTCTGTTCTCACCCCAGAGTGATCACGCTTGCCTCTTAGTTCTGGTAATTTAGCCAAAACTTCAGTCATGACAGTAGCCATATCTTGTAATGTTATCTGTAATGGCTGCCCAGATGTACTAGGCGCCATAATATCACGCACCTCCCGGGCGGGAGATGCAGGTACTGACATGTGAGGCGAGTTAGTCGGCATAACTCTCCCCTCGCTGTTTGGTGAAATTTGTTCAATTTGTACAGATTGGCTTTTATTTAAAGTAGCATCAATACAGTTAGTACATAAATTTCTATTGGGCTCCACCTTGGCATTGGAACAAATGACACAGGTATCTTCCTCTGAATCAGACATGTTTAACACACTAGCAATAAACATGCAACTCGGTTACAATCTTATTTAACAAAAACGTACTGTGCCTCAAGAAGCACTAAACGATTAAATGACAGTTGAAATAAAGAACTGAAAAACAGTTATAGCATCACTCTTTAAAAACAACACAACTTTTAGCAAAGGTTTGTTCCCATTAGTAAAGTAACACTAATTAAATTTTAAACATAAAAATTACAGAGCAACGTTTTAAATCACAGTCACTATATAAGTCTCACAGCTCTGCTGAGAGAATCTACCTTCCTTCAAATAAGTTTGAAGACCCCTGAGTTCTATTAGAGATGAACCGGATCATGCAGAAAATACAACAGTGACTGACTGGAAATTTTTGATGCGTAGCAAAGAGCGCCAAAAACGGCCCCTCCCTCTCACACACAGCAGTGAAAGAGAAACGAAACTGTCATAATTAAAACAAGTAAACTGCCAAGTGGAAAAATAATGCCCAAATATTTATTCACTCAGTACCTCATTAATGCAAACGATTCTACATTCCAGCAAAAACGTTTAACATACAAAATACCTATTAAAAGGTTTAATGTACTTTTACAGAGTAATTCCGGTGAAATACCATCCCCAGAATACTAAAGTGTAGAGTATACATACATGTTCATTATAACGGTATGGCAGGATTTTCTCATCAATTCCATTCAGAAAATAAAAACTGCTACATACCTCAATGCAGATTCAACTGCACGCTGTCCCCTGATCTGAAGTTTTTACCTCCCTCAGATGGCCGAGAAACAGCAATATGATCTTAACTACTCCGGTTAAAATCATAAGAAAAAACTCTGGTAGATTCTTCTTCAAACTCTGCCAGAGAGGTAATAACACGCTCCGGTGCTATTGTAAAATAACAAACTTTTGATTGAAGTTCTAAAAACTAAGTATAATCACCATAGTCCTCTCACACCTCCTATCTAGTCTTTGGGTGCAAGAGAATGACTGGAGGTGACGTAGAGGGGAGGAGCTATATAGCAACTCTGCTGGGTGAATCCTCTTGCACTTCCTGTAGGGGAGCAGATAATATCCCAGAAGTAATGATGACCCGTGGACTGATCACACATAACAGAAGAAATTATGGGTACCATCCCAGCTTCACTTCTTTATCTTCAACACCAGCAGACTCACCTATGGTGGATGAACTAAAGAACACCCTATTAGAAAACTTCCGTATCATTAAAGAAAATATTGGAAAGGCGCAAAATTCCCAGAAATTTTACTATGACTTGAGACATAGGAAACCACCAGAATATAAAATAGGTGATCAAGTATGGTTGTCGACGAAGAATCTGAAGTTTCATCTGCCAAGTAAAAAGTTCACTCAGAAATATTGTGGTCCTTTCCTTATCACTAAAGTGGTAAATGTCAATGCTGTCACGTTACAGCTTCCGACAACCATGAAGATCCACCCCACTTTCCATGTTTCTCTGTTGAAACCCTACCATCCCACTAGGTCTTCTGTTCCCCCATTGCCCACAACGTTGGTACCATCTGAAAATGATGTCTTTGAAGTTGAAAGGATCTTGGATTCCCGAATGTCCGGTGGGGTTCTCCAATATCTAATTAGATGGAAAAACTTCACAGAGGAGGAGGATAGTTGGGAACCATCTAGCAATCTTTCTGCACCTAGATTGGTATCCCTTTTCCATCGTCGCAACCCAGACCGTCCTCGACCTCAAGCTGAGGATCAGCTTGCTTGAGGAGGGGGTCCTGTCACAGTATTTCAGTTATGCTGCTTTTCCTTTAAGGTGTACTAACCAATCACAGGTACACACTCCCTTTATCACACCTGCTCACACCCCCAAGCTTTGCTTAGTAATTTGTAAAACTCCCTGAGAGACATACTTGTTCCTGAGCTAAACTACCAATTTAACTATACTCTAAACAACCTAAGGATTTCAAAGTACTATTCAACTATTTCTATCTGTGTGAGCAAACCTAATCTAATCCTTTCAGAGTGTTTATTTATATTTCAGACTGATTCAGCCTTTCTGTTTCATCTCTCCCTGAACCGGATGCCTGCAGTTTTCACAGACTTCCAGCTGCACTCAGCTAATCAGACTGCAGCCTGTTCCACATTTTCACAGACTGATTTACCTAACTAAGGAGTGTAATATCCAATCTCATCAAAGGTAACTCTCAAACCTTGTTCCATAATTGTTTCAGCTTTAATATTGTCAGAAATCCTTCTGAGCTCTGGATAAGTGATTGTGGTGACATCACACTCCAAACACCGCACCTCTCTCCCTCAACACAGGATCTCATCTCTGCATGTTAGCTGCAGCTTCAACTGAAGGGAGACAAGCATATCTGATCTGGTTAGTTAACTAAAGTATAAGATTTCTATGTCTAATGACTGTATGACTACTACTTGCATTTATTCCTGAACTACAAAGTACCTTGCTAACTTACTAATTTCCTGTGCTGTTTGTATCTGACTGTTAGCTAAACAGTTCAGAATCCTACCAATATTAAAAGGCTTAATTTACACCAAATCAACCTGGTGTCACTTCACATAGTGTTCACTTTCTGATTTGGTGTTACAAAACACAATTTTATTGTCTTTAAATTTAACAGTTACTCAAGTTAATACTGTTAATGTTACACCATCACAGAAACTTATAAACATCTCTTCCTGTGGATTGCAGTTTCCTATGAGCTGTAACTGTTTAAATGCATGTGGATTATCTTAAAGGGCCCCAACATTTCTGTGCACCAACTGGTACCCATCAGCCATTAGGGTGAAGCCTGAGGGTGGGTTCGCAGGTGGTTTGGGAGGGTGCTGGGCCTGGTTAGAGAGAGTTGGTGTGTTAGTTAGCCACTGTATTTCTTGCCTTATTTTTTTATTTGCCATAATCCTTTAATACATGTTCATATTGTTTTACTGTTATTACTGTGTGTGTTGTAGTTATTTATTATGTTCCTGTCTGGGAAACCCATTCTTGCCCTGGATGCCCAGTCAGGTGGAGGCACTGCCACAGTCATGTACCCCAACTCCCAGGTAGCGGAGACTCAGGATCAGCCTGCAGAGCACATGGAGGTAGCTACGGTAAAGACCCACAGGGGTAATTGTGGGCCTAGGCCAAACCCCGTTACACATATAATTGTGGGAGTGGAGATGTGTAAGGAAAAAAAAAACCTCTAACTTCTGTAAAAGTCACGTAGATAGAATTTGACTTGTTGAACTAATTCTCTAAAGCCTAAATAGAAAAAGGGGGATCAGATATTATACAACTAACCTGTACTGTGCAAACTTTAAATAGATAACAACCTTCCAAATTATTTAAGTGTTTCTTACTTGATAGCTTTCTCCTCTAACTAATGCAACCTAGAGAATTTTGCCTAGAGGGGTAATATATCTAAACCCTACACCTTGACTTTAGAGTTTCTTTTTCCCCTTCCCTTTCTCCTATGAATATTTTCTTTTATCAGCATTAGAAAAAGTTATTGTGAAATTCAGGCTTTTGTTTAGTCTATAAATCACAAGTAGATAATAAACAACAACAACAACAACAAAAAGGGAACAAAACCACAAAATGCACTTTAGATATTTCAGCAAAAAATATCCACAGTTTAGCGTTCTATAACTGTCAGGGTTTTTTCCCTGTTGTGTTTGCCATGTGCTGCTGGCAGCCATTTTACTCACCTCTCTTCCTGACTATGGTGCATTGTGGGGGATGCTGCTAACTTCCTGCACTTCCTTTTATGGCCAGACTGGTGTGCATCATCCATGTGAGACAGGATGCAGTATGCTTTGCCTTTGCGTTGTCTCAGACCTGTTTGTGAGAGTTCCTGTGTATTACCTGGCTGCCTGACGTCCTTCCTGGTTCCTGATCCCTGGCTTGTTCCTGACACTACTGTTTTCCTTGTTCCTGATTCCGGCTCGTCTGACTATTTGCTTTGGCTCCTGACTCGGCTCGTCTGACTACCAGCTCTGGTTTTGACTCCTGGCTTGTTATTTGACTTGTGGACTTTTTATTATTTTTGCACTTCTCGTCTCAGTCTAATTCCTGGCACCCTGACAATAACTTGCTGAGCTTACAATATTGTGGTAAAGCTTTACTAGTTTAGCTAATGCTCTCTTGAGCTTTTGGTAGTGGAGATGAATCCTTTCACAATCCCCTTATATCACAGAATATCTATAGGGAGAGATATAGCAGACAGATCACCAGCATATAGATATTCAGTTGGATCTTATATAATTATTTTGCAGGACCTCATCTTTTTAGCTTGTTTTTATATGGCCAGGAAATCATCTTTAAGGTGTAGGCTTCTTCACTAGGGTGAATTAGAAGTTGCCTTCACTAATACAAGGAGAGCAGTCTTTAAATAGAAAAAACAGGCCCTCGATTCAGCTACCTAGACTTCACTGCCTTGCCCACCTTTAATGCCTGTCAACTCATATAGAAGAAATAAAAAATAAAGGCATAATCATTCAGTTCAACCTTATATAAAATCTTTAAGGGAGATTCCCCTCTTTTGACTTCATTTTGAGGAGCCAACGAGCAAACAGCAGAGTGCAGGCTTCTAACTAGGTTAAATTTGGTGTTGCCTTTATTTATACAGTAAAAGAAAGCAGTCCCATGAGTCCCATTGTAAATAAGCAATCCTTATACTTACCTACCTAGACGTCACTGCCATACACATACTTGCAACAGCCAGTTCATAGGAAAACAGGTGGCATAAAGACACAGGCCCCTAGTTATCAAGCCGTCAACCTCAAATACGCTGGAATTCCGCAGCGTATTTGTGGCGAGGCTGATTCGCCTTAGTTATCAAGCCCTGCTGCCAGGCAAAAGTAGAATATAGTGATGTAAGCTTCGATCCGCCGGACTCAGTCCGACACAGATCGATTCTTACGTCACTCCAGATGTTCCGCACACAAGTTTTGCTAGTTATCAAATGACTAGCAGGTACGCTCAGCACTTTTCCCATAGGAATCAATGGGAGTCTGACCATAGCGAAAGTTCATGTTTGCTGCTGCCCGACATCCCATTGATTCCTATGGGAGCTGTCTACACCTAACACCCTAACATGTACCCCGAGTCTAAACACCCCTAATCTGCCTCCCCCTACACCGCCGCAACTAAATAAATGTATTAACCCCTAAACCGCCGCTCCCGGAGCCCACCGCCACTCTAATAAACTGATTAACCCCTAAACCGCTGCTCCCGGACCCCGCCGCCACCTACATAATACCTATTAACCCGTATCCTGCCCCCCTACACCGCCACCACTATAATAAATTTATTAACCCCTATCCTGCCCCCCCTACACCGCCGCCACTATAATAAAATTATTAACCCCTAAACCTAAGTCTAACCCTAACACAACCCTAACTTAAATATTAATTAAATACATCTAAATATTATAACTCTTATTAACTAAATTAATCCTATTTAAATAATAATTATATTGTAGCTATCTTAGGGTTTATTTTTATTTTACAGGCAAATTTCAATTTATTTTAACTAGGTACAATAGCTATTAAATAGTTATAAACTATTTAATAGCTACCTAGTTAAAATAAAGAGAAATTTACCTGTAAAATAAAAACTAACCTAAGTTACAATTACACCTAACACTACACTATACTTAAATAAATTATTCCTATTTAAAACTAAATACTTACCTGTAAAATAAACCCTAAGATAGCTACAATGTAATTAATAATTACATTGTAGCTATTTTAGGATTTATATTTATTTTACAGGTAACTTTGTATTTATTTTAACTAGGTAGAATAGTTATTAAATAGTTATTAACTATTTAATAACTACCTAGCTAAAAGAAATACAAAATTACCTGTAAAATAAATCCTAACCTAAGTTACAATTAAACCTAACACTACACTATCATTAAATTAATTAAATTAATTACCTACAAATAACTACAATTAAATACAATTAAATAAACTAACTAAAGTACCAAAAATAAAAAAAACTAAGTTACAAAAAAATAAAAAAAAATAAGTTACAAACATTTCAAAAATATTACAACAATTTTAAACAACTTACACCTAATCTAAGCCCCCTAATAAAATAACAAAGCCCCCCAAAATAAAAAAATACCCTACCCTATTTTACATTAAAAAGTTAACAGCTCTATTACCTTACCAGCCCTTAAAAGGGCCTTTTGCGGGGCATGCCCCAAAGAAATCATCTCTTTTGCCTGTAAATAAAAAATACAACCCCCACCCCCAACATTAAAACCCACCACCCACATACCCCTACTCAAACCCAAACCCCCCTTAAATAAACCTAACACTACCCCCCTGAAGATCATCCTACCTTTAGCCGTCTTCAGCCAGCCGACCACCGATGGAACAGAAGAGGACATCCACAGCGGCCGAAGTCATCATCCAAGGGGCGCTGAAGAAGTCTTCCATCTGATTGAAGTCATCATCCAAGGGGCGCTGAAGACGTCTTCCATCCGATTGAAGTCATCATCCAAGGGGCGCTGAAGAAGTCTTCCATCCGATTGAAGTCATCATCCAAGGGGCGCTGAAGATGTCTTCCATCCGATTGAAGTCATCATGCAGGCGGCGTCTTCAATCTTCATCCACCTGGAGCGGAGCCATCTTCAGACGAGCCGACGCGGAGCCATCCTCTTCTACCGACGGACTAACGACGAATGACGGTTCCTTTAAGTGACGTCATCCAAGATGGCCCCCTCGAATTCCGATTGGCTGATAGGATTCTATCAGCCAATCGGAATTAAGGTAGGAAAAATCTGATTGGCTGATTTAATCAGCCAATCAGATTGAAGTTCAATCTGATTGGCTGATCCAATCAGCCAATCAGATTGAGCTTGCATTCTATTGGCTGATCGGAACAGCCAATAGAATGCGAGCTCAATCTGATTGTCTGATTAAATCAGCCAATCAGATTTTTCCTACCTTAATTCCGATTGGCTGATAAAATCAGCCAATCGGAATTCAAGGGGCGCCATCTTGGATGACGTCACTTAAAGAAACCATCATTCGTCGTTAGTCCGTCGGTAGAAGAGGATGGCTCCGCGTCGGCTCGTCTGAAGATGGCTCCGCTCCGGATGGATGAAGATTGAAGACGCCGCCTGGATGATGACTTCAATGGGATGGAAGACTTCTTCAGCACCCCTTGGATGATGACTTCAATCGGATGGAAGACTTCTTCAGCGCCCCTTGGATGATGACTTCGGCCGCTGTGGATGTCCTCTTCTTTTCCATCGGTGGTCGGCTGGCTGAAGACGGCTAAAGGTAGGATGATCTTCAGGGGGTTAGTGTTAGGTTTATTTAAGGGGGGTTTAGGTTAGAGTAGGAATATGTGGGTGGTGGGTTTTAATGTTGGGGGGGTTGTATTTTTTTTTTACAGGCAAAAGAGCTGATTTCTTTGGGGCATGCCCCACAAAAGGCCCTTTTAAGGGCTGGTAAGGTAATAGAGCTGTTAACTTTTTAATGTAGAATAGGGTAGGGCATTTGTTATTTTGGGGGACTTTGTTATTTTATTAGGGGGCTTAGATTAGGTGTAAGTAGTTTAAAATTGTTGCAATATTTTTGAAATGTTTGTAATTTATTTTATTTTTTTGTAACTTAGTTTTTTTTATTTTTGGTACTTTAGTTAGTTTATTTAATTGTATTTAATTGTAGTTAATTGTAGGTAATTTATTTAATTAATTTAATGATAGTGTAGTGTTAGGTTTAATTGTAACTTAGGTTAGGATTTATTTTACAGGTAATTTTGTATTTCTTTTAGCTAGGTAGTTATTAAATAGTTAATAACTATTTAATAACTATTCTAACTAGCTAAAATAAATACAAAGTTACCTGTAAAATAAATATAAATCCTAAAATAGCTACAATGTAATTATTAATTACATTGTAGCTATCTTAGGGTTTATTTTACAGGTAAGTATTTAGTTTTAAATAGGAATAATTTAGTTAATGATAGTGTAGTGTTAGGTGTAATTGTAACTTAGGTTAGTTTTTATTTTACAGGTAAATTTCACTTTATTTTAACTAGGTAGCTATTAAATAGTTAATAACTATTTAATAGCTATTGTACCTAGTTAAAATAAATTGAAATTTGCCTGTAAAATAAAAATAAATCCTAAGATAGCTACAATATAATTATTATTTATATTGTAGCTATATTAGGGTTTATTTTAAAGGTAAGTATTTAGTTTTAAATAGGATTAATTTAGATAATAAGCGTTATAATATTTAGATATATTTAATTAATATTTAAGTTAGGGGGGTGTTAGGGTTAGGGTTAGACTAAGGTTTATGGGTTAATAATTTTATTATAGTGGCGGCGGTGTAGGGGGGGCAGGATAGGGGTTAATAAATGTATTATAGGTGGCGACGGTGTAGGGGGGCAGATTAGGGGTTAATAAGTTTAATATAGGTGGCGACGGGGTCCGGGAGCGGCAGTTTATGGGTTAAACAATTTATTTAGTTGCGGCGGGGTCTGGGATCGGCAGGATAGGGGTTAATAAATGTATTATAGGTGGCGGCGGTATAGGGGGGGCAGCATAGGGGTTACTAGGTATAATGTAGGTGGCGGTGGGCTCAGGGAGTGGCGGTTTAGGGGTTAATACATTTATTATAGTTGCGGCGGGGTCTAGGAGCGGCGGTTTAGGGGTTAATAACTTTATTTAGTTGCGGGGGGCTCCGGGGGTGCTGATATAGGGGGTAGAACAGTGTAGTTTAGTGTTGGTGCTTAGTGACAGGCTAGCAATAAAGCTGGGAAAAAGCCAAAGAGCAGCGAGATCGGATGATTGATAACTATCACAGTCCGCTGCTCATCGCCCCGTACTTGGTGCGCGGCTTTTTGACAGCTTTATTGATAACTTTGGCGAGATTATTCAGATTATTCAGGTCCGCGGCGGCAATGGTAGGCGAGCTTAGGCGGGCGTACTGGGCCGGCGAAGGCAGGTAAGTAGACACGTTGATAACTAGGCCTCACAATATCATTCAGTTAGAACTTGCATTTACTCTAAGAATGGAATAAGTGGAGTGCAGGCTTCTTCACTAGGGTAAATTCACTATTACCTTTATTTATCAAAGAAGTCCTTATATAGGTAGATAGCCCTTTGTTTTCATTACCTAGACTTCACTGCCTTGCACACACTTGTATCAGCCAAATCATCAAATAAAATATGCCTTTGAAGCAGCGCAGTTTAATCCATAAACTTTACTTGTGATTTTTAGCCACCTTTTGTGTTTAAAGTGAGACTCTTCGGATATGAGTGAAATAAATATGTTTCAATCTTTTCTGCTTAAAAAATGTAGTCAGTTATCAAGCAGTCCCAGCCTTATCAGCTATAAAGTTATTCTTTCAGTTCCTTCAGAAAATTGTAAGCTTTCTCACTAAAGAGAAACATGGAGAAGAGATAAGTACGCTCTTTTCATGTAGGCATCTTCACTGGGGAAAAATATAGGGGGTCTATCACCATACTGTGGAACTTATCAAAGTCTTTAGCAATCCAGCCTTAAAGGGACAGTCAAGTCCAAAAAATCTTTCATGATTCAAATAGGGCATGTAATTTTAAACAACTTTCCATTTTACTTTTATCACCAATTTTGCTTTGTTCTCTTGGTATTTTTAGTTGAAAGCTAAACCTAGGAGGTTTATATGCTAATTTCTTAGACCTTGAAGGCCGCGTCTAATCTAAATGCATTTTAACCATTTTTCACCACTAGAGGGCATTAGTTCATGTGTTTCATATAGATAAGATGGAGCTCATGCATGTGAATTTACCGTGGAGTGAGCACTGATTGGCTAAAATGCAAGTCTGTCCAAAGAACTGAGATAAGGGGGCAGTCTGCAGAGGCTTAGATACAAGGTAATTACAGAGGTAAAACGTGTATTATTATAACTGTGTTTCTTATGCAAAACTGGGGAATGGTTAATTAAGGGATTATCTATCTTTTAAAACAACAAAAATTCTGGTGTTGACTGTCCCTTTAAAGGCTATACACAAAAAGACAACCCTTTGCTTTTTAGCAAAGTTGTTGAAGCTTACTTTTTTTCCCCCTCTTTCTTTTTCCCGGAATAAAGATAAAGAAATAAACAGGCACTTATCTTAATTGCTTTGTTTTCCAAGTTGTTCCTTGCTGTGGTTTGATTTTTCTTATTGCCAATGTGGATCACTGAGGCAATGTCACTGCCCTTGCTACAGGCTAAGGATTAGCTGCTCAGACTTCCATGGAGAGGAAAATCGCTCTTGCTATGGTGTATGATAGCCCTATGCCTCCAATGCCCAATGTCTGTGGTCCAGTTGTCATCCCAGTCTAAGGTGTGGAAGGCACTTATGTTGCTAGTGGGGTACTAATAGGGTATAGATGTCCCAGTTTACTTACAGCCTAGGGTCGGTAGTTGCAGCTCTTAGGCTTCGATGATCGGAACGCCAACTTGTGCGCCTTCTCTCCAAGCCCGCCCACCGGAAGTCCATAAAGTTGTGCTGAAAGAAAACATAATTTATGTAAGAACTTACCTGATAAATTAATTTCTTTCATGGTGGCGAGAGTCTACTAGACCCACCCATTTTTGGGGGTTATGATTTTTTTGTATAAAGCACATTATTTATCCTGTTCCTCTTTTTTATGCTTTCACTCCCTATACACCTCACTAATTTGGCTATATGTTAAACTGAAGTATGAGTGAGGTGGGAGGTGTATTTAATTGAAATACATTTTTATTAAGGTTTCGTAGTTCATAGGGAAAATACAAGTACGTTTTTAGTACATAGCAAAATGTTGGCATAAAATTTCTGTACATCATCTGGTATCGGCTTATAGCAAAGTATACAGTGATGAACTTAAAGAATGGTACAATTGGTTAATCTATATATGACATACATTCTATAGAAACTGAGAGGCAATATACAAGTATACAAGAGGTATATTGACGACCTCTTGTTTATTTGGGTGGGAACTGTTTCTGAAGCCAATATGTTTGTTGAATACCTGAATAATATTTGGGTGGGAACTGTTTATAAAGCCAATATGTTTGTTGAATACCTGAATAAGAATGATGTGGACCTTGAGTTCACTTCAAAAAATAGAGACACCTCCACAGCATGCATTTAAAAGTTCTTTTATTTATCTTACAAACAGCGGATAAATAATCTTGTCAGTTACACAGCTCAGGTCGGAAGACTTGGGTTGTTCCCAGTGACCCACTCGCAAGCCGTAATCGTAGTGTGGTCTCATAGCCTCTATCGGCTCCTTTTAAATTTACAGGCTTTTGCCAATTGGTTAAAACCAAAAACTGGGAATTAACCCAAGTCTTTCCCAATTCTTTCTATTGTTTCAACACTTTCGTACTATACACAGTATTATTCTCCAGTCACTTAACATGGTTCATGCACAAACATGTATAATTACATATACCAAATTATTTAGCAGAAAAAAACAATAATGTTATAAATATTCTTAAACCTAAATCAATTCCAGAGACTCAAAGATATACAAAGATATACAAATGTGTAGGTTTTTTTTTTTTTCACAAGACTTTAGTCTACTCATACTATTCCAGTTTTTTACTCATATTTACACTTTAGATTCTACTAACAAACTGATATTTTTTTCTTTCTCCTTCCATAATAAATCCGGTACCCCAATATTTATTATTCTCTTTCTGGAGCTCATCAAATCTCTAAAATGTGCTGTTATTTGGCCCATCCTTAATAACCAATTGGATACACAGACCGAAGACTACTGCCAGAAATTAATTAAGTCATATTCTGAATTCAAGACAAAAGGCATCCTAGTCTTCAGCCTGTGAATCCAAAATATCTCTCTCTTAGCCAAAATTGACTCCCTATCTCCACCTCTTGTGCTTGATTTCACATTTTCTATTATAGTCCATCTCAACTGTACATATTTCAATAAAGAGGAGCATGCACGAGAAGGCTAACTTACAGGTGCTAAGCAGAAAGTTTGGTGACCTTGAGTTCACCTCACAAACGGAATGAAAAATTATTCCATATCTGGATGTTTCCTTGATAGGTGACACAAATCATGGCCGGATTACAACCACCCTTTATCGTAAACCCATTACATCTAACTTATTGTTACACGCTAGGAGTAATCACCCCCAACATACAGGGTTTGGAGTTGCCAATGGGCAATTTATGAGAATGAAGCGAAATTGCTCCTTGGAAGAGGACTTCCTCAAAGAGAGTGACATTCTGAAGCAACAGTTGCTAGAGAGAGGTTACTCCAAGAAAGTTGTAAACAGAGCGTATCTTGAGTTCAGAGAGTGATTGGGAGTCATTTATATCTGATTCTAGTGTGGTCCATCTGATCTCATCCTCCATTTTATTAAGGAAAGTAGTTTAAGCTAGCCTGGCTGCCTGATAATAGGGTCTAAGGTTTGGTGCTCCAATACCTCCTAATTTTCTGTGTCTAGTAAGTATACATTTTGGTATTCTGACTTTTTTGATGCTCCTTATAAAACTATTTATGCTAGTTTGGAGGGCATCTAAAGCATAGTTATTATTATTATTCTTTATTTATAAAGTGCCAACAGATTCCGCAGCGCTGCCCATGGATAACAAAGATAAAAGTACAAGTACAATATGAGACACCAGACAAAATTTAACAAACAAATACAAAGGGAATTGTTGGCCCTGTTCCCGTGGGAACTTACAATCAAGTTTGGAATGCCTATCGGTGGGGTCCAAAATAAATATAATATTCTACCTAGCACTGTTATTTTAACCGCGGTTATGCGTCCAAACCAAGAGAATCTTAGTTTGCTCCATTTGTTGAGATCCTGTTTAATTGTTTTATATATAGGGGGTAATTTGCTTGATATAGGTCCGAAGAGTGTTTTGTGAGATTTATCCCTAAGTATTTTAAATGGTGTTAGACCCAGTTTAATTCAAAATTTAGTTCAATCAATTTTTAGCGTGGTCTGGTAAGGACAGGGGCATTGTTTCACATTTTTCTAGATTTACTTTATATCCAGAAATGGATGAGAAGTTTTTGAGGGTGTTATATAAATTTTGGAGTGTTATTAGGGGTTTGGTAAAAGAGAGTAAAATATCATCTGCGATAAGTGTGATCTTGTAGTCTGTCTGGTTTATCATAATCCCTGTTATGTCTGGAGAGTTCCTGATGTGTTGGGCCAAGGGTTCTATACATAGCGCGAATAATAAGGGGGAAAAGGGACATCCCTGTCTGGTCCCATTAAGGACAGCAAAGTTGTCTGATTGGTGGCCCATAGCACTAACACATGCTGATGGGCAAGATTATATGCTTTTTATAGCTGTAATAAATGACCCCTGAAAACCTATTTCAGCCAGTACTGCTTGCATATATTCCTAACCGGCTCTATCGAATGCCTTCTCTGCATCTAAAGAAAGTAGCTGAGAAGGCGTTTTCCTTACATGTAAATAATCTATTAGGGAAAACATTCTTCTAATATTGTCAGATGCCTCTCTGTTTTTGATAAAGCCTACTTGATCTGGGTGGATTTGCTTGGGGAGAAGATGTTTCAGGTGGTTGGCTATAATTTTTGTGAATATTTTTAAATCTTGGTTTATTAGGGATATTGGTCTATAGTTTTGGCATAGAGTTCTATCCTTGCCCAGTTTTTGGAGAACTATGATTTTGGTATCCAGGAGTCCTGACGGAATAATTTGGCCTTTGAGGATATAATTGCAAAATTTGATCAAGTGTGGCATGAGGGAAGATTTCAATAATTTATAATAGTCCCCAGGGAAACCATCGGGACCTTCTGCTTTTCCTGGTTTCAGTTTTTGAATTACTTTTTGTACCTTGCTAGCGGTTGGTCTATTTGAGGTAGAGTGGCTTCCTCAAGAAATTTATATAGGAGGGTTGAAGTTTGTCCCGATTTAATTACCTTTTTACTATTGTATAGTGTGCTATAATATTTGGCAAATATGTCTACTATAACTTTTGGGTGAGAAGTGGTTTCCCCTGTGGGTGTAAGTAGAAAGGGAATAGGAATATCTTTTATTCTGTCTCTGAGTTTGGTAGCCAAGAATCTGTCTGGCTTGTTAGCATAAATAAAATATTTCGTTTGTAACCTTAGCCCTGATCTAATGGATTGATCGTTTAGTATGTTATCTAGTTTTTGGCATTTATTTCTAATTTATAGAGTCTGGGAGAGTTAGTAAGTCTATGCTGCTTCTCTAGAGTTGCTATCTCTTTCTGTAACGTTGTAAACATAGCCTTCATTTTGCATTTTAATTGGGATTTTAATTGAATCAAGAGGCCTCTTAAAACTGATTTGTGGGCTGCCCAAGTCTGTATTGGGTTATTAATGGAATCAGTATTGATATGCCAGAATTCTAGCATCTGTTTGAATATGTGGTCTCTATGTATGAGGTCTTTCAATAATGAGGGATCATAAGACCAGCTCCTTGTGGTGTTATGGGGGAGAATCCCTGATAGTTTGGCCACTAAAATGGAATGGTCTGAACACACGCAGGGGTGTATACTGGATGATTTCAAATTAGCTAATAGGATTTGACTCAGAAATATATAATCTAATTTCAAATATTTCTGGTGTGCTGTAGAGTAAAAGGTGTGGTCAGAGGTGACTCTGTACAGTGAAACCCAAGAGTCCAGAACATTATGACCTTCCAGAGTGTTAAGCATTGATTTGATTTTTCTGTTACTTCTGTTTTGTGATTGTGTAAGTGGGTTTTGTGGTTGTGGAGTTCATGAGTGGAGGGAGACATTAAAGTTGCCTCCTAGAAAGATCCTAGCAGAGTTCCAATTTGTAAGAAGGTGAGAAATTTTATTAAAAAATTGATCTTGCGGGGGCGGAGCCGACAGCTGACATGAGTGCAGCTTATCTCCGGAGCTCCGCCACAAAAAGGCCCTTCAATCACTTAAATATCCTGGCCATCCTGCCTTAGATCGCCTTTCTAGACATAGCTAACCACCCCTCTACCCCCCATCGACGGTGTGAGGGTGAAATTGCCAAATCTCTGACCATCCAGGCTCCATTAAACAAATGGCCTTCACAGGCCACACCAAGCACCAGGCTCGCCGCCCATCCATCACTGAGCCCCATTGGCCGTTATTTAGTCTTCATAACAGCATTATTATGGCGCATCACCATCCTCATCTTTCCCTGGAGAGGAAAAAACAGGCCACGCACAGCGGACCGGATCGTGGCCGTAACTTTAGTCCGGGGATTGGGCCTACCTCGGAACTCGATACTGCAGTGGGTAAGCTCTACACCCTCATAATCCATTAAATCCACTGCAAGTCGGTCTCTCCATATACCAAACCTGTCTCCACTAATAGCCTTCACACCACACACACCCCCTGTAGCACCATCCAGACTGACAGAAAATCTAGCCTGGGGACTGGGCCTAGTGCTGACTCTGATTCAGCAGCTAACAAGCCTCCCTACCTACTCCTAATTCCTGCTTACTACCAACTACCTGCCTTCATAAGCAGCTTACCTCCCCATCCAGTCTGCAAAAAAAAATAATAATAATAAAATATTGATCCTGCTGCATCAAATCCTGCCCTGCAGACTTGTTGTTGGGAATAACACACAATACTGATCCCATGCAGCCCATACAGTATACAAGCTGACCTACCCTCCTCCCCTAACCAATCCCATCAGAGAAAAATAAAGGCATCATTCCTCTTGTAAACCCCAGGAATTAGTTCCCTGTATTCTGATTTCTCCTGCATTGACTTACCTGCAGCTCCCACTGCCTACCTGTTTACCCCATTCTACAAAGAGACACTATACAGCACAGGGATACCCCATTTTTATACCTCTTCGCTTTACCAGGCTCATACACTGCCTATCATGGCGTCAAAGCGCAACACATAACAGGACAAACTGACAAAGCCTGCAACAGGAAAATCTCTCACCATGTCCTCTTTTTTGCAATGCCCTAACCCAACCAACACCTCTCCTATTAACCATAAGCCCAGGGAAAAATCTCCTCCTGCATCCTCACAAGAGCCCCAAGCTAGTAACACTCGATCTGATAACTACCAACTTTCACCTACCTTTCTGCAAAATTTACCCTCAAAACAAGATATTGCGGACATAGTCCGATCCTGCATCAGAGAGGAACTTGCAGAGATGAAACAGGACATTCATACACTAGGCTTTCAGGTTGAGACTCTGGAAAGTAACCAAGACACTATCAAAGAAGACGTACACCAACTGACTGAGCAACTAGCCTCCCAACAAGAAACTATTCTCTCACTTCAGGAAAAAGAGAATCGAAGCAGGCATAAAAATATGCGCATTAGGGGGTACCTGAATCGGTACTACCCAGAGACTTTCCTGTTTACCTTCAAGAAATTTTCTAACATTTAAAAGATCAGTCTTTTTCAGAGGATATTCAATGGGTCAGGGCACACAGGACACTAAGACCAAAACCACCGGACTCAGCCCCACCAAGAGATATTGTGATACGCTTTAAGAACTTTCAAGAGAAAGAAATGCTCTTAAACCAATCCCGAAATCAGCCCATTTGTTTCAGGGGCAATGACCTATAATTCGTCCAAGATCGGTCAACGCGGACTCTACAACGCAGGAAGGAGTTCTCACCCCTCACAACCCTACTAAGAAACAAAAGGATACCCAACAGATGAGGCTTTCCAACAAATGTCTGGACTATCAGCAACAATACCCGCATTGTCTGTAGGACTCCAGAAGATATCCAGACATTCTGTTCATCACTTGGTCTCAACCCTTCTTCAGAAGCACCCTCTCTGGGACAGACGGTGCCCCAAATTCCCAAGAGACTGAGCAATCACGCAGAGTCGTGGCATACTGCCACTCATAAAAAAACCAAGCCGCTGTCCACTTCAATCAGAAGGAGAGTTTCCTCCAGTCCCACCGCTTCTAGCAAGTCACCCTGAAAGACTGTCTAATTTTTAGCTCCCAGGGACAATGTAAATCTATCTGAACTTTAGGTGATGTTTCTCTCTTCGAGACGGCTAAGTAGAATTAAATGCTATGCTAACTTTACTCTCTACCCCTCCCCCTTTCCCCTCACTCTTTTCCTCCCCCCTTCTTTTCTCCCCCTTCCAATCATTCACTTTGGCCAGGATACTTAACTAATCCAAATAAAAAATAAAATCATTAGGGCTTTTTGCGGTACTACCCCCAAACCGCTCTCATTTATGCCCTATAATAGGAACAGAAACTTTTTCACTTTCATTTTGTTTTTTGTTACTAAGTTCATGTTTGTTATAGTTACCACTGTTACAATGTTTACCACAATTTATTATTTGCACTGTTATGTACTATATATACATTTTTCTCCTGCAGGTACCCAACTTTCAAAGCAAACACTACATAACTACAATAGACTCGCCACCATCATACTGACATATCTAGATAGAAGGCTAAAATATCACTAATTCATGACGTCCAAAGGTACAGTCGACGGGACAAGAAAGTTAACCCTCACACAAAACTCAAAAGGGCTGAACTCCCCTCACAAGAGATCAAAGGCCCTCCTTGACCTCTCTAAAAGACAGGCCGACATCTTGTTTCTACAAGAGACACACTTCAGACGAAACATGGAACCTAAGTACTTAGGTAAGACATACACTACCCACTACCACAGCTCCAATACCTCTAAGAGAGGCGATGTCAGTATCCTATTACACAAGTCACTCCCTTTCACACTCCTTCAAACAGCAAAAGACTCAGACGGCAGATTTCTAGGCCTGGTGGGTCTGCTCTATGGCAGACCCGTCACATTAATAAACATCTATGCCCCAAACACTAATCAAACCCCCTTTTTCAAATATATATTCAACAAAATAGTTGATATTGCAAAAGGACCCACTTTTGTTGCAGGAGACTTTAACATACCACTACAACCATCAACAGACAGTTCCAACCCCACTATAGCAATCTCTAAACAAAATCACAAGTACGCTGTGGGCAGGACTACAGAATCTTAACTTACATGACACTTGGCGCTTCATCCATCCTGACACTAGGGATTATACATTCTTTTCACACCCCAATAAGAGGTATAGTCGTCTTGACTATATCTTCTCCAACCAAGCAGCTCTAGCCCTAGTCAAAAGATGTGACATTTCCCCCACATCGTGGTCTGACCACTCAGCAGTAAAACTTAAAATCTCCTGGCCGGCACACCCCTAACACCATACATATGGAAACTAGATAACACCTTGTTAAATGACCCAACCACAATAACAAAACTCAACTCTAGCATAAAGAAATGTTTCCACCTAAACGCACACTCGATAACCAATAAATATGCAATTTTGGAGGCACACAAGTGTGTGCTTAGAGGGGAACTAATCAAACTAAAAGCCCAATGTCAAAAATCACAGCGACAGACATACAAAGATCTTTCAGACACATTCGCCCGCCTTGATTTAGCCCATAAACTGTCGTCGACGGACCCCTTGAAAGCACCTAACCTACAAGATGCTAGACAAGCCCTAGAAGGTTTTCTGCAAATTGAGTATCAGGCACTCAGAACAAAAACATATAGCATGTTCTTCTATGAGAGCAATAGGTCAGGCAAACTCCTAGCCAGAGCCCTGGAAAAAAAAAGAGAATAAAATCCTACATAAATGAAATTAAACAACCTAATCCACCCATCACTCTCAGCACCACAACATACATTTTTCAATCCTTTCATGACTATTACTCAACTCTTTACAATATTAAAAATGATTCCACAACGTGTGGATCTCTCCGGAACCTAGTTTCTTATATTGTACAAGCACAGCTGCCTAAGATAACACCTGAGCAACTCCAATGCCTTAATAACCCTATCTCTCAACCTGAAATGCTTTCGAATATTAAATCACTTGACAACGGTAAGAGCCCAGGCCCTGACAGTTTTACTGGAAAATACTACCACACTTTTTCCTCCCTACTCTTGCCCCATCTTACCCAACTCTTTAACGAAGTAACAGATACTAATCCTTTCCCTCAATCAATGCTAGAAGCGCAAGTCGTAGTAATCCCAAAACCAGGCAAACCTCCCACTACACCCGCAATTTTTCGCCCAATATCCCTCCTAAACACATACATTAAACTATATGCCAAAATATTAGCCACCCATATCGACACTATTCTACCATCAATCGTACACATCAACCAAGCTGGGTTTACCCCCTTCAGAGAAACCAAAGACAACACCACTAAAATTCTCCTTTTAATGGAACATGATGCCACCAATAACATACCCTCCGCATTAATTTCAATGGACGCAGAGAAAGCCTTTGACAACTTAGACTGGCAATTTCTACAGATGACACTAAAACAATTCGGCTTTGACCTGCCTTTTATAGGGAAATTTTTCTCCCTTTATAATAACCCCCAAGCAAAAATTAAATTAAATTAAACACTTTCTCGCCCATTTGATATCACAAATGGCACGCGGCAGGGATGCCCCCTCTCCCCTATCCTGTTTGTCCTCGCCATGGAGGTTTTAGCCTCCCATATCAGACACAACGCGGCCATTCATGGATTCAGAATTGCTCATCAAGAATACAAAGCTACCCTATATGCTGACGACTTTTTCCTTACAATTACACAGCCTCAATCATCAATCTCCTCCCTAATACAAATACTCCATACCTACGGCTCCTTCTCTAACTTTAAGATCAACATCACCAAATCAGAACTGCTGCCCGTCAGGCTACACACGGATGACCTAGACTTAATACAACCATTAGCCCATTTCCGTCTCCAAAGCCCATCCATAAAATATCTAGGGGTTTACATATCCCCACACACACAGGTAACACTCGATTCAAATTTCAAAGCCATTTCTGACATGACACATGCTCTCTTGAGATCCTGGAGCAGCAAGCCAATCTTGTGGCTGGGTAGGATTAACTCGGTTAAAATGGCCCTCCTCCCTAAGCTATTATACCTCTTCCAAACCTTATCAGTCCCTATCCCGAACTCACTAATACACAATCTCCAAAAGTCCATAATTTTATACATATGGCAACACAAGAGACCCCGGATAGCTACCGCCACACTTTACCGCCCTAAGGAGTTGGGCCGACTCGGGATCCCAAATTTAATACAATTAAGGTTAGCCTCTTTTTACTCTAGAATTATACACTGGAGCAAACACTCGACCCACAAGGAATGGGTACTCCTAGAGCACTCATTATCCAACACTAACCATCTTGGCAGCAAATGCTGGCTACCACCTAACAAGAGGAACTTACCAACACACCTCCCAACTATAACCAAAGAAACTTTCAAACTATGGGATACACATATTAAATATTATAGCCACGTCTCTACAATACCCTCTCCATTAACCCCCCTTCACGATAAACCTGACTTCCTCTTCAAATTACTTGCGCAAGCAACTCAAACTCCCCACATATCTAGATTTTCCCCCTGCCTCACAATACTCACAAATGGAAAACCCAAGCTTTTACCCGAAATAGCACTCATCCCAGACACCACACATGTAAATTGGTTTCACTACCAACAACTCTCGGATTTCCTTACTAAACACCCCCAAAGGGCTCAACTCTCACAAGCCCTAATCAGCTTCAAAAGCAGCTGCATTAACATTACCCTGAATAAAGGCTTCCTTTCTTTAACACACCAATTACTCATGCAAACGCATAATACATCCCTCCCTTCCTACACACAAAAATGGGAAAGAGAAATTGGCTCCACACAAACCCACAAGGAATGGCTAAAAATATTTTCCTACATGACAAAATCCTCATCCTCCATTTATGTCATGGAAATTAATGTCAAACTCTTGTATAGATGGTATTATACCCCATACCGACTGCATGCCATCCTTCCCGTGCTCTCGCCAGATTGCTGGAGAGGCTGTAATGCATTAGGCACCCCCATGCATATATGGTGGACATGTCCCATCGCTCAGACATACTGGGAGGCAATCAAAACTGAATTTGATTTTTTTTTATCCCCAACTTTCGAACTAAACATCTGGTTTTTCCTTTTTAACAAGTTCACTAAAGTTAACTGTAAATTACCACTAGCACTATTAACTATCATGACAAATTCAGCAAAAAGGCTGATACCAAAAAACTGGAAAAGGCATAATCTTCCATCTATTTCTGTTTGGAAAGAAATGACCTCCCAGTCTCTTAAACTAGAAAAATACCATTATACCCGCAATAAACAGACAGACAACTACCATTCAATCTGCTTCCTTTGGGAAGAATATCATAACCAGATATCTTCCTCATCCACAACATAAAGTGCCCATCAGTACCCTCTAATTTAACGATATCCACTATATTTCATCATGTGAACTGATGTCAGACTTCCTTGTCCCTAGACAGCCCACTATTCATCTTCATGGCCTAATAAATAAAAAGTAAGTGTTAATTTTTACCTGCAGGAACCACTTAACCTGATTATACCTTACACGGTCTAAACCTATGTTAATATCTGCTAATTTAACCTATAATCATATTTCTTGTTGAAGACCTGCAACGTGTAACTCATTTTTGAAGAAAACTGTTTTTCTTTTTTCTCTGGTGTTCATTCATTCAATAATTAAGAGTTGACGCACATGTAGCTACTTTATACCTTTGTATGTCTGTATTGGTTATACAATTTTATAGTTATACAATTTTCAATAAAGCATTTGAAATTAAAAAAAAAAAATTGATCTTGCTTTTCGTTTGGGTTGTAAATTTTGCAGAAAATCATTTCTACTTCGTTAATCGAGCCCCTAATGATCAGATATCTACCCTCTTTGTCTATTACAGTTTCAATCTGAATAAAATTTAAAGATGAGTGGAATAAAATGGAGACTCCCTCTTTTTTTGTCTGTGATCGAGTGAAAATGTGTGGGAAACTGTCTTGCCCAATATTTAGGGATATAGTTTATTTCAAAATGGGTTTCCTGTAAAAATATTACATTTGCTCCTAGGAAAAAAGTAAAGTGATGTTAGGTGAAGCCATTGATATGTGTTTATTGAGTGAGCGTATCTGTCTGTTTCTGGTGATTGTGGTAAATTTATCGTGTGGGGTGGTATTGGGTACTCACCGATCACTGTTAACTGAATAGTCCTCTGTGTGTATCTCGGTGCTTGTTGGGTCCTTAGGTGTGTCTGTGGTCTGACTGAAGAAGGCATTGAGGAAAAGATAGAAAGAAAATGTATAGTGGGATTCTGTAGGGTAAAGAAGACATAGTTATTAGAAAAATACAACTTATAAATTAGAGAAAAAATAAGAAAAACAGGTATTTAGATTCCTGAAATAACATGAACTATAACTTGGGAATCTGATAAAAAGGGAACACATCCACCACCTCCATGGTATAACCTCCAGAGGGGAGTGGAAGTAGAACTTATTTATTTAAAGAAGAATTGGCGCTTACTATAGGTTGGTCTAGTCTCTCTAAACAGTTAAAGATAGCTTATTTGTTTATTTAAGTGCAACTTTTCATTTCAACTACTAACAATATGTGAAAAGATAATTACTTGGAACTTCAACATCTAGAAAAAAATATTTATTATGTGGACTCCAAACTTACGTTTATGGTGAGTTCATCCTATGTGGTCTGGAACTCCAGAAGGTTCTAAGTGACCTACGAAAGAAGATGGAAAGATGTTCAAAGTCATGCTTCTCATTTGTTCCTTTGTTGTCTCTTTGGGACCCTGGCCCACTGTGACTTCAGAGTTGTGAGTTGGGATCTTAAGGTTTCTCCTGTCTGTGAGTTCTCTTGTATGTTAGGGGTTTCCAATTCAAGTGCTTTGCAGATATCTGGGATTCCGTTTCCATCTCTAATTGTAAATAATTTATTGTCCTAGAGCAAAAGGATAACCCCAGCAGTATTGGATTTGGTGTTTTCTGAGAAGTGAGGTGAGAGGGCAAAGGGTCCCTCTCCGCTGTAGTGTTCTGGTGCTTAAGAAGTCCTGATAGAATTGGACTATATTGCCCTGAAACTTGAATGTGGATTTTCTGGAAGCCGCTTTAAGGATCCTGTCTTTCTCTGGGAATCTCAGGAAAGCAACAATTACATCCTGAGGTGGATTGTCGCTTTAGGTCTGAGTTTTAGTGCTCTATGTGCTCTTTCAATCTCGAACACCGTTGTCTGATCTTCATCTGAAATTGCAGCAAACAGCTGTTGTAGGTATGATGACAGATCTTCAGGCTTAACTGATTCTGGGATACCTTTGAGGCGTATATTACTTCATCTGCTTCTATTTTCCATGTCCTCAATTTTATCTAGCAGTTCAGTTACCACTTGTTGTTGAGAGACTTGCTGAACTGCCATTTTTACATCTACTAGGTTATCTCTGTTATCTTCTAGTGTTTCCACTCTGGTACCTAGGTCAGATATTTCTTTTTTTAATGTTGCTTATGCTTGCGGTCATAGAGTTATGCATGAAATAATTTTTTTCCCAGGGCTTGTCGAAGCTGTTGGTGATGTCTTGTTTAGAAACAAGTTTAAAAACAAGTAGATGTAGATCAGCTTTAGTCAGTGGAGTGGAGTCATGGGAAGGCTCTTGCATTGTAGGTGTACATACAGTATCCTCCTCCGTCTCTTTGTTTAGTTTCTTAGAGGCCATTTCATGTTTCTAGGTAGGTATTTCCAAAATATAGAGTATAGGTTTTTCTATAATCTAATAAAAACCGAATAGAATGTCTGGATGACGTTTCTTGTTTAGGCCACCAGGTGGCCTTGTTGAGTAATAATTGATAGCTCACAGTGAGGAGCTGAGTTTTTCTATGTATATTTGAGATTTAAGTATAGGCCTTGACTTGTAAAATAAAGAACTTTTCCAATGTGAAGTCACAGATTGCAGAAAGTGGAGTAGAGGATAGGTTTTGCACATACGGTCATGTCACAATTATTATTGTAGAGTTTTGCATTTAATCCATCCTTTTAGGGATCTAGCCACACACTGGTTATAATGCATATATATTAGGTATCAAGACTTCTAAATGAGCCACATGGCTTCTGTAAGCTCTCATGTTAGCTTGAAAGGTGAGTGAAATTAGTTAAGTGCCGGTGAAGGTCAACCCTTTATAAGCTCTAAATATAAATTAGACCTAGCTCACACATATTAAGGGCTCTTATGCCTCATAGTTATTGTGCTGTGCAGCTGGATTCTAGGCACCAATTGATGGTGGGGTCAAGGGCTGTTGCCAGTACTCACAGTTAAGCTGGTGTCTATGAGGTGAAAAGAGCTTTGGCCAGCATATTGTTGGGTTCGCTGTGTGATTGCCAAGCGGCCGTGGTTTATTTCTTGGCCAGTTTCAGGATAGTGTGTCACGTTTGTGTCAATTCCCGGCCTTGTAATGATAGCGCCGAGTGCTGTTTCGCAACCTCGGTTGATTAGGCTGCTGGCTTGTTTTGGGTTGTGTCCCTGGCATGATCGATGCCCCCTGCTACTTCATGTAGCTCCTGGGCTTGAGGGCACAGATTAGAATGCGGAATATAAGGAGTAGTGGGGCGTCTCTCTGTTCAGAAAACCGGAGCTCTAAGGAAATTCGTCCATCTTGGACACCTGTCAGGCTCCGCCCTGGGAGGTGTATTTATAGGCATTTGAGGTTTGGAAAACTTTGCCCCCTCCTGGTAGGAATGTATATCCCATCAGTAACTAGCTCATGGACTCTCGCCCCATGAAATAAATTAATGTATCAGATAAGTTCTTACATAAATTATGTTTTCTGTAGTGTAGCTGCTCCATCCCACCCTGTCCCTTTATTTTATTTTTTTCTGTAGCGTAGGGCCCTCTTACTCCCTCCGCTGATGAGCCACCAACAGCTCCCGAAACGTTTGTCTCACCATCTGAAACAATGAGGCATCGACCCTCATATAGAACTGGAGCACCTATCGCTCTACAGTTCCATATGCAGCAGATGCCTGGAGCTGCTGCAACTTAACAGCCGAGACTGCTGGAGCTTACTGAAGTTCAGAAGTATATATATATATGTCTTGTGGTACCATAGACAAAGTACCGCAAGACGTGTGTGTATATATATATATATATATATATATATATATATATATATATATATATATATACACACACCTATTTGGGCGATGGGGTTAAATTCCTAGAATCCTTCTATTCCTTCAGGTTGGATTATTTAGTTTTTATTAGCTAGTTCCATCTCAGGGTCAAATATTTAATTTTTTGGGTTTGTTATCAAAAGATTATTCAAATTTCAAGATGTGCAGACCTTGGAAGCTTTAGATTGGTGGTCAGGGCTGGCCTTAGGGTATGGCGAGCGAGGCGGCTGCCTTGGGCCCGCGGTTAGGGGGCCCGCCACGCTGGTGCAATAAAAAAAATATTATTTTATTATTTTTTTAAAAAAAAATATTTTTTTTTGGCGCCATTTTTCTTTTTAAATTGGCGCAATGTGTCAGTCAGTGGACTGTGGGAGCGGAGCGGCGAGCCGTGACTGTCGGGGTGGGAGGAAGAGGAGGAGGTGGTATTGTGAGGAGCAGAGAGAGTGGGAGTCGCACTCGTAGGCATCAGAGAGAGAGAGAGAGAGAGTAGGAGCCGAGTGTGGGACCGTCGGACCGAGGAGTAGTCAGGGCCAGGGCTGGCTGTGCATATTCATCATGGCAGCAGCAGCATAGCAGAGCTCCGTGCAGAAATATTCAATTTGTGCCTTATAGAGACATAGTTTGGGGGTCATTGGATCCAAAAGCTCCTGGAGCAATACCCACACACGATTGCTGCTCTCAGTTTTACTTTTGAACAACTTTGAGGAGACACTGAGAACCAGAGCACCATCAGGAAAGTCCGCGGCTTCGGCCTATTCCGGCAACTTTAACCACCAGGAAGTGAATGATACTGCCAGCAACGGAGCTGATACAGGTAGGCAGACCTCTACACCCTGCAGGGGAGGCTTAGGCTCTGAGAGACTACAGCATAACAGTGGACATAATCTCAGGAGACCGGGATACAAGGAGGAGGACGACGCCATCTTGCCCCCCCAAAAAAGTAAGTGCGCAACAGATGAGCTACACGCACTGGGGCATTTTAACTAACTTAAACAGCTGGATTTAGATATATCTACTCACCCTACCTACCCATATATAGACTTGGGACATAACAATATAAAATCGGACACCTCTGAGAGCTGAATTGTAACCCTTGAGAGCTATATTGGGGGTAGTTCGCTAAGAACTGTCTTTCCCCACTGGGGGATTATCCTAAAACTCCAAAGGTTGGGACAGCATCATCCAACCACACTCCCTGACCCTTGAAAGATAATGTAAACATATAAATGGCTACCGGCTCACTAACCTCTATGATGTAGATTCAGATGTCCTTTATATACTCAATCGCTGCCTCGCACTCTCTCCTTATTTAATGCCATCACCCTAGATATATGAAGAGACTCCTGGGTTCCACAATACTCTTCATAAATTAGGTATGACCTGACACTAATCCCACACTAATTCTAACTTCAATAGCTCATTGGGATTTGCTCCCCTTGTTGAAGGGCTTACAGGTGCAGCAAGCAAGGTAGAGACATTATACCAGCAACTAAAATATGGCCTCTCGATGGTATGTAAAGGGAGACAAGCTGTCTAAATCCACAAATATGTCTACCTTCCTTAAACTCTCCCAATCCTGCAAGGCCTCAAAAAGACACAGACATAGAGGAAGACTCAGATAGAGAATCCCCACAACCCCCAGATGACAACATCCCCTTAACAAGGGCAGATCTGTGCACACTTGTCTCTAAAAAGGACATTGCGGACAATTTTGAAAAGCTTTGAGAAAAGATTGACTCAATCCATACGTCTGTCAGTAGCAACTTATCAGAGATTAAGTCAGATCTTACCGATATGGGGAATTGAGACCTTGGAAGACCAACAGGATTCCATAGTGAATAATGTGGATGAAATGTCACAAATGATCTCCTCACAACAACAACTTCTGGTGGAATTTCAAAACAAGTTAGAGGATCTTGAAAATAGAGGAAGGAGAAATAATATCAGACTAAAGGGGATCCCAGAAGAAGTAACCAACAAAGAATTACCAGCATACTTATCCCAACTTTTCAGCCAAATAACAGGAACTCCAACAGACTATGTTTTCCATGTGGAGAGGGCTCACAGAGCTTTAAAGGCGAAACCTAAAAACGGGCTTCCTCCCAGGGATGTGGTAATTAAATTGACCTTTTTCCCGGACAAGGAAAAAATACTACAAGCTTCTAGGAAAAACCCCACCTTTAAGTTTCAGGGAAACATAATCCAGTTCTATCAGGACTTAAGTCTACAGACTTTACAACGTTGAAGTGCCCTGAGACCCCTCACTTTACTTCTACGGAAGCAGCAGATACAGTATAAATGGGGGTTCCTGTTTGCTCTTATCATCACCAAAGACTCTAAAATGATAATCATCAAAGAACGGGAAGATATCCCTGAAGTTTGTAACGCCTTGAACCTAGAAATTCCATCATTACCATCCCTAGATCCTCTTCCAGCTGGCAGCTCTACCTTTAACCAGCCTAAACATCACAAGTCATGGCAGAAAATCAATCATAAAAGAAAGAAGACTGAAGAATCCCGAGGAAATGGTACCTAACCTCCCAGGAAAAAGGAGAGAGTGACAGAGTGTCATGGTGATTTTTTTTTCGGCTATGAGGAGGGGACCTAAAGGTCCTATCTTAGAAGCCAAGACATCTGAAGAATCAGAGAACCCACTGAACTGATATACTCTATACCCTGGTGGGCTGCCCCGTGTGGTACCATGAGCTCAAACATCAACTTGAACTATGTGGGGTCTCCACTAGGGGAAAAATTTGAACTCACTAGTGGCCTACCCTTCAGTGTCGGCTGGAGAGGAGACTCTCCCCCCTTGCTATGTTAAACACTGAATATTGTTTCATTGTTTCAATGTTATCCCCAGTTGAATTGTTCCCTAGTTGGGAAATTGTTATTTATTTTATTTTACTGTTTGTAACGTGTTGCTTTTTCCCCATTTTTTTCCTCCACTCTAGTGACGACATTGCAGTGCACGAAGGTACAATTAATATTGCTCTATTGGAACCCCAGGTCAGAGGTTGGATTCAGAATCAAAAGGTACCAGATCACATATCATTAACACACACAACAATACACCTTAATGATCCCTAAGATACTATTACTTTCCCATAATGTCAGGGGGCTAAACACTGACGTTAAACGCAAGATAGCAATGTCCCAATATACTTCTCTACAGGCAAATTTATTATTTTTACAGGAGACTCATCTCCTTAAAGAAAATATCCCAAGATACTGGGCGCAACACTTTAACACACACTATCACACTACGGCAACCTCTAAAAAAAGAGGAGTCTCTATTTTAATCCACTCCTCTATTAATTTTACACAAGAATACACCATAGAGGACCCAGAGGGGAGATACCTTATAGTTAAAGGCCGAATCTCGGACACTGAAGTCACACTCTGCAATGTCTATGCCCCCAATAAGAATCAGCACACTTTCTATCAACATGTAGCCCAGTTACTGACACAATGGTCGCAAACCAAGATAATCCTGGCAGGGGATTTTAACATCACCATGTCCCCCGTAAAACCGAAAACTAGTCACTTACTGACAAACAAACAACATAGACATAACCAACTGATTAGATTGATTCAAGAACATTTGTCACCCCATTCCTTGATCGAAACATGGAACACATTATATGGAGTAACCACAGATACCATGTTTTACTCGGCAGCACATAACTCATACATCAGACTAGACTATATATTCGTCAGCCAAATCCTTCAACCCCTAATACGAAAGTCAGATATACATACATGCATGTGGTCAGACCACTCTATAGTCTCTCTACAGATAGACGGACTGATAGATCCATCAAGAAGCAAGACGTGGACATTTGACCCTACCACCCTTAAAAACCCTCAGATACATGCAAACATTGTGAAAGCAATGGCGGAATACTGGAGAATTAATACTGGCTCCACGTTGAACCCAATCAATAAGGTGGTGCTTAGGGGGCTACTCATAAAAGAAAAGGCAATACGTGATAAACAACACAAAGACCACCTAGCACAGCTGACGAAATTGACCTCTACCTTACAGGCTATCCATACTAAAAGGAACACACTGACATCGCTACTCACCTCACAAGCAATAAGGCTATACAAAGACTAAAATCTAGATACTTCATATATGCAAATAAGCCTGACAAGTTCATGGAATACAAAATAAGATGTAGGGCTTCTGCTATTCCTCTAATCGAAACTTTACAGGGTATTACTACCTCACACCCACAGGAAATAGTCAATACATTTGCTACAAAGTCACCCACAATATGGCAACAGAAACCACTACCACAGAATTCTTTGCAGACTTGCCCTTACCCATTATGTCTGAGGAACACAGGGAGGCTCTTAATGCTCCAATCTCTGCTATGGAGGTGTTGGGAGTGATCCGGGGTCTTAAACCGGGTAAAGCGGCGGGTCCGGAGGGACTCCCAGGGGAATATTACAAATTATTCATATCCTCCTTGATCCCCCATCTTACAAAATTTTGCAACCATATTAAGGAGGGCAACCCTGCCCCGTCAGATCTCTTATATGCTAAAATTGTGGTTATCCCCAAACCAGGGAGAAACCATAAACTTTGTCAAATCTACCGCCCGATATTTCTAATAAACCAAGACCTAAAGATCTTTATGAAGATTCTGGCAAATCGCCTTAAAGAAATCATTCCCCACCTGGTGCACCAGGACCAGGTGGGATTTATAAAAGATAGGGAGGCCCCGGACAATATTCGAAGGGTGACTAATCTGATACATTGGTTGGACGGGTCTCGGACGCCTTCTCTGCTCCTGTCCCTAGATGCGGAGAAGGCGTTCAATAGAGTGGACTGGCGCTATATGTTTACCACACTTGAGAGAATGAGTTTTGACGGTGCATTTATAACAGCTTTACGGGCGATTTACTCTTCCCCACATGCCCAGGTAGCCTCAGCGGTCTACAGACCGAAAAGCTTCCCAATTCTGAATGGTACGAGAGAGGGGTGCCCGCTTTCGCCACTATTGTTTGCACTATGCATCGAACCATTTGCGACCAAAATTAGATCCCACCCAGATATCACTGGAGTCAAAGTAGCAGACTCAGAATATAAACTTGCACTTTTTGCAGACGATATTCTTTTAACTATAACTAGACCACTGGTTTCGCTCCCTAACCTCTATGGGGTCCTAGACACTTTCTCAACTATTTCGGGATTTAAAATAAACTCAGATAAGTGTGAAGCCCTACCTATAGCTATCTCACCCCAGACTCAAAAACTTTGATTTCAAATGGATGAGAAGCACACTCAAATACTTAGGAATACACCTACCATCACAAACTCCCCTACTATATAAAATCAACTACATCCCTCTTTTCAAACAAACTAGACGAGACCTATTGAAGTGGAGGAGCTATAATTTCTCATGGCTAGGGAGACTTGCAGCTATCAAAATGACCATTTTACCACAAATCCTATATCTTTTTAGAACACTCCCTATCAAGATCATCAACGCAGATGTAGAGAAGTTACAGGCTGAGCTGGAGTGCTCCAGACTCAATCTTCTGGAATAACAAAACGTTGCGGCTTGCTGTGTCTCATCCATTACCTTACACTCTGGAGCTTACCCTCCACACATGGTCGAGGGTGGTGCTGGGGGGAGCTTTGCTACCGAGACTTTCCTTCCTATGCCCAATCCAGTACCTATTGCCTAGTGAGTTGTGGTCACAGATTAAGAAATGGGAAAATAAGGGACTATACAGGGTAGCTGACATAATAGAAAACAGGAAACTATTCTCCTATAACCAATTACAAGAGAAAATAAACCCGCTTAAATTGCACTGGTATCTGTACCTCCAGCTGAGTTACTTGGTGGGATCATTTCTTAGGAGAGCCCAAAGGGAAACCCCCACAGTTTTAGAATCAATCTGTAGTAGCCCCCAATGCTCTAAACACACTATATCCAGACTGTACTTGACTATCCAATCCGGTCCACACAAGACAAAATCCTCGGTGATGCTAGCCTGGGAAAGAGACCTAAACATTACTAAAGATCTAGGAGACTGGGAACTAACATTTCAATCCGCCGATAGAGCTCTCCTGAGTGTAGACTTAAAAGAAAATGTCATAAAAACACTTTTCAGGTGGTACTTGACACCGGTGAAAAACGCACATATGCACCCACAGGGTAGCAGATTATGCTACCGAGGATGTGGTGAAGTTGGCACATGTGTGGTGGGATTGTGGTGGGATTGCCCCGAGGTCAATGCAATCTGGAAACGTCTAGTCTCTTTTGTTAGCCAATTGATAGGTGAAGAGATTACTCTAACTATCCAACAGGCTCTTTTACACGACCGCTACCCTACACTTAAAAAATACCTTAACACCTTCCTCAACATTCTTTGCACTATCACGAGAACATGTATTGCAAGACATTGGAAGACAGGTACCCCTACATGGAATGAAATATACAACAAAATACAACATACATATAATATGTATGAACTGGCATCAGGGATATTAAACAACAGAGACACATTCCACCAGATCTGGTACTACTGGATAGGCAGAGAGGACCCAGGTTAGGGCTTACCCCACAGGGGCTCAAGACCAGCTTTAGTTAGGCACTGCAAACCTTGATACTGGAAAACAGATCTTATTACATTCAATGTGTTGTCACTTTCCCCTTAATTGTTCCCCCCCCCACACACAATTGTTTGGAGTCACCGACAATATATATCTACTACTGTTTGAGGGGAGATGTTTTTTCCCTTCCTTTCTATCTATATAAGGAATCCTTGTGGGTGACTACATATATTTTGTTTTATATATAAGACATCAAATTTCCAAACCACTACTGTTAAGATTTTGACTTTTTAAGATTTACATGCTTGGCAAATGTCTTACGGCTAGATTTAGAGTTTGGCGGCCAAAGGGGTGCGTTAGCTACGCGTGCTTTTTTTCTCCCGCACCTTTTAAATACCGCTGGTATTTAGAGTTCACAGAATGGCTGGGTTTTCAGTGCGTTAGGCTCCAAAAAGGGAGCGTAGAGCATAATTTAACGCCACTGCAACTCTAGATACCAGCGGTGCTTACGGACGCGGCCAGCTTCAAAAACGTGCTCGTGCACGATATCCCCATAGAAAACAATGGGGCTGTTTGAGCTGAAAAAAAAAACTAACACCTGCAAAAAAGCAGCGTTCAGCTCTTAACGCAGCCCCATTGTTTTCTATGGGGAAACACTTCCTACGTCTGCACCTAACACTCTAACATGTACCCCGAGTCTAAACACCCCTAACCTTACACTTATTAACCCCTAATCTGCCGCCCCCGCTATCGCTGACACCTGCATATTATTATTAACCCCTAATCTGCCGATCGGAGCTCACCGCTACTATAATAAATGTATTAACCCCTAAAGCTAAGTCTAACCCTAACACTAACACCCCCCTAAGTTAAATATAATTTTTATCTAATGAAATAAATTAACTCTTATTAAATAAATTATTCCTATTTAAATCTAAATACTTACCTGTAAAATAAACCCTAATATAGCTACAATATAAATTGTAATTATATTGTAGCTATTTTAGGATTAATATTTATTTTACAGGCAACTTTGTATTTATTTTAACCAGGTACAATAGCTATTAAATAGTTAATAACTATTTAATAGCTACCTAGTTAAAATAATTACAAAATTACCTGTAAAATAAATCCTAACCTAAGTTACAATTAAACCTAACACTACACTATCAATAAATTAATTAAATAAACTACCTACAATTATCTACAATTAAACCTAACACTACACTATCAATAAATTAATTAAATACAATTCCTACAAATAAATACAATTAAAAAAACTAACTAAAGTACAAAAACTAAAAAAGAACTAAGTTACAAAAAATTAAAAAATATTTGCAAACATTAGAAAAAAATTACAACAATTTTAAACTAATTACACCTACTCTAAGCCCCCTAATAAAATAACAAAGCCCCCCAAAATAAAAAAAATGCCCTACCCTATTCTAAATTACAAAAGTTCAAAGCTCTTTTACCTTACCAGCCCTTAAAAGGGCCCTTTGCGGGGCATGCCCCAAAGAATTCAGCTCTTTTGCCTGTAAAAAAAAACCTACAATACCCCCCCAACATTACAACCCACCACCCACATACCTCTAATCTAACCCAAACCCCCCTTAAATAAACCTAACACTAAGCCCCTGAAGATCTTCCTACCTTGTCTTCACCATGCCAGGTATCACCGATCGTTCCAGGCTCCGAAATCTTCATCCAAGCCCAAGCGGGGGCTAGACATCCATCATCCGGCTGAAGTCTTCTATCAAGCGACGGCTGAAGAAGTCCAGAAGAGGCTCCAAAGTCTTCATCCTATCCGGGAAGAAGAGTAGATCCGGACCGGCAACCATCTTCTTCCAAGCGGCATCTTCTATCTTCATCGATGACAACCGGCTCCATCTTGAAGACCTCCACCGCGGAGCCATCTTCTTCTTCCGACGACTTCCCGACGAATGACGGTTCCTTTAAGGGACGTCATCCAAGATGGCGTCCCTCGAATTCCGATTGGCTGATAGGATTCTATCAGCCAATCGGAATTAAGGTAGGAAAATTCTGATTGGCTGATGGAATCAGCCAATCAGAATCAAGTTCAATCCGATTGGCTGATTCAATCAGCCAATCAGATTGAGCTTGCATTCTATTGGCTGTTCCGATCAGCCAATAGAATGCGAGCTCAATCTGATTGGCTGATCGGATCAGCCAATCGGATTGAACTTGATTCTGATTGGCTGATTCCATCAGCCAATCAGAATTTTCCTACCTTAATTCCGATTGGCTGATAGAATCCTATCAGCCAATCGGAATTCGAGGGACGCCATCTTGGATGACGTCCCTTAAAGGAACCGTCATTCGTCGGGAAGTCGTCGGAAGAAGAAGATGGCTCCGCGGTGGAGGTCTTCAAGATGGAGCCGGTTGTCATCGATGAAGATAGAAGATGCCGCTTGGAAGAAGATGGTTGCCGGTCCGGATCTACTCTTCTTCCCGGATAGGATGAAGACTTTGGAGCCTCTTCTGGACTTCTTCAGCCGTCGCTTGATAGAAGACTTCAGCCGGATGATGGATGTCTAGCCCCCGCTTGGGCTTGGATGAAGATTTCGGAGCCTGGAACGATCGGTGATACCTGGCATGGTGAAGACAAGGTAGGAAGATCTTCAGGGGCTTAGTGTTAGGTTTATTTAAGGGGGGTTTGGGTTAGATTAGAGGTATGTGGGTGGTGGGTTGTAATGTTGGGGGGGTATTGTAGGTTTTTTTTTACAGGCAAAAGAGCTGAATTCTTTGGGGCATGCCCCGCAAAGGGCCCTTTTAAGGGCTGGTAAGGTAAAAGAGCTTTGAACTTTTGTAATTTAGAATAGGGTAGGGCATTTTTTTTATTTTGGGGGGCTTTGTTATTTTATTAGGGGGCTTAGAGTAGGTGTAATTAGTTTAAAATTGTTGTAATTTTTTTCTAATGTTTGTAAATATTTTTTTATTTTTTGTAACTTAGTTCTTTTTTATTTTTTGTACTTTAGTTAGTTTATTTAATTGTATTTATTTGTAGAAATTGTATTTAATTTATTTATTGATAGTGTAGTGTTAGGTTTAATTGTAGATAATTGTAGGTAGTTTATTTAATTTATTTATTGATAGTGTAGTGTTAGGTTTAATTGTAACTTAGGTTAGGATTTATTTTACAGGTAATTTTGTAATTATTTTAACTAGGTAGCTATTAAATAGTTATTAACTATTTAATAGCTATTGTACCTGGTTAAAATAAATACAAAGTTGCCTGTAAAATAAATATTAATCCTAAAATAGCTAAGATATAATTATAATTTATATTGTAGCTATATTAGGATTTATTTTACAGGTAAGTATTCAGATTTAAATAGGAATAATTTATTTAATAAGACTTAATTTATTTCGTTAGATAAAAATGATATTTAACTTAGGGGGGTGTTAGTGTTAGGGTTAGAATTAGCTTAAGGGGTTAAACAATTTATTAGAGTAGCGGTGAGCTCCGATCGGCAGATTAGGGGTTAATACTTGAAGTTAGCTGTCGGCGATGTTAGGGAGGGCAGATTAGGGGTTAATACTATTTATTATAGGGTTATTGAGGCGGGAGTGAGGTGGATTAGGGGTTAATACATTTATTATACTAGCGGTGAGCTCCGGTCGGCAGATTAGGGGTTAATTATTGTAGGTAGCTGGCGGCGACGTTGTGGGGGGCAGATTAGGGGTTAATAAATATAATATAGGGGTCGGCGGTGTTAGGGGCAGCAGATTAGGGGTACATAAGGATAACGTAGGTGGCGGCGGTGTACGGAGCGGCAGATTAGGGGTTAAAAAATTTAAATATAGTGGCGGCGATGTGGGGGGACCTCGGTTTAGGGGTACATAGGTAGTTTATGGGTGTTAGTGTACTTTAGAGCACAGTAGTTAAGAGCTTTATGAACCGGCGTTAGCCCAGAAAGCTCTTAACTACTGACTTTTTTCTGCGGCTGGAGTTTTGTCGTTAGATTTCTAACGCTCACTTCAGCCACGACTCTAAATACCGGTGTTAGAAAGATCCCATTGAAAAGATAGGATACGCAATTGACGTAAGGGGATCTGCGGTATGGAAAAGTCGCGGCTGCAAAGTGAGCGTTAGACCCTTTAATGACTGGCTCCAAATACCAGAGGGCGGTAAAAACCAGCGTTAGGAGCCTCTAACGCTGGTTTTGACGGCTACCGCCCAACTCTAAATCTAGGCCTTATTTTTTTGGAAAATGTATTTTTATTTTTTTGCTTTGTTTCATAATTTATCTGTTGGAATGTATAATATTCAAAATATTGATGCCAAAGATATCTATAAACTGTGTAAAAAAATCTTTAATAAAAATTATTTAAACATAAATCATGGTAAGCAGCTGCAGAGCTAAGATACTTTTCCCATTTTCCTTCCTAGGCTAGGCTGTGTACTACACTCATTCACACAAAGTCAGTCCTGTCCAAGACAGACTCCATGTGTTAGTGAATTTCAAGTTCATTTTGAGCTGGCAGTGGTCCATAGGGGCAGCATTTTATTGCTGGGGGCAATTGAAGGGGGCTGGGGCATCATTTTATTGCAGGGGGATTTATTTTATTGCTGGGGGCATCATTTTATTGCAGGGGAGATGGGGCATCATTTTTGTGCTGGGGGCATTATTTTTTGCAGGGGGGTTGGGGGCATATTTTTATTGCAGGGGACATAATTTTATTACAGGGGGAATGGGCATCATTTTATTGCAGGGGGCTTCATTTTATTGCTGGGGCATCATTTTATTGAAGTGGGCATCATTTTATTGCAGGGGAGATGGGGCATCATTTTATTGCTGGGGCATCATTTTATTGCTGGGGCATCATTTTTGTGCCGGGGCATTATTTTTTGCAGGGGGGTTGGGGGCATATTTTTATTGCAGGGGGCATCATTTTATTACAGGGGGACTGGGCATCATTTTATTGCAGGGGGGCTTCATTTTATTGCTGGGGCATCATTTATTGCAGTGGGGCTGGGGGCATCATTTATTGCAGTGGGGCTGGGGCATAATTTTATTGCAGGGGGGCTGGGGGCTTCATTTTATTGCTGGGGCATTATTTATTGCAGGGGGGCTGGGGGCATCATATTTTTGTCGGGGGCATAATTTTATTGCAGGGGAGCTGGGGCATAATTGTATTGCTGGGGGCATCATTTTTTACAGGGGGGCTGGAGGCATCATTTTTTTGTAAGGGGCATAATTTTATTACAGAGGGACTGGACATCATTTTATTGCAGGGGGGCTTCATTTTATTGCTGGGGCATCATTTATTGCAGTGGGGCTGGGGGCATCATTTATTGCAGTGGGGCTGGGGCATAATTTTATTGCTGGGGGCATCATTTATTGCAGGGGGGCTGGGGGCATCATATTTTTGTCGGGGGCATAATTTTATTGCAGGGGAGCTGGGGCATAATTGTATTGCTGGGGGCATAATTTTTTATAAGGGGCATCATTTTATTACAGAGGGACTGGGCATCATTTTATTACAGGGGGCTTCATTTTATTGCTGTGCATCATTTATTGCAGTGGGGCTGGGGGCATCATTTATTGCAGTGGGGCTGGGGCATCATTTTATTGCAGGGGGCTGGGGGCTTCATTTTATTGCTGGGGCATTATTTATTGCAGGGGGACTTGGGGCATCATATTTTTGTTGGGGGCATCATTTTATTGCAGGAGCTGGCAACATAATTTTATTGCAGGGGAGCTGGGCATAATTTTATTGCTGAGGCATCATTTTTTGCAGGGGGGCTGGGGCATAATTTTATTGCGGTGGCATAATTTTATTACAGGGGACTTCATTTTATTGCTGGGGCATCATTTATTGCAGTAGGGATGGGGCATCATTTTATTGCAGTGGGGATGGGGCATCATTTTATTGCAGGGGGACTGGGCATCATTTTATTGCAGGGGGCTGTGGGCTTCATTTTATTGCTGGGGGCATCATTGCAGGGGGGCTGGGGGCATCATATTTTTGCTGGGGACATCATTGTTTTGCAGGGGGGCTGGGGGCATAATTTTATTGCAGGTGGACTGGGCATCATTTTATTGCAGGGGGCTTTATTTTATTGCTGGGGGCTTCATTTTATTACAGGGGGCTCTGGGCAATTGAAGGGGGCTGGGACATCGTTTTATTGCAGGGGGATTCATTTTATTGCTGGGGGGCTGGCGACATCATTTTATTGCTGGGGCATATTTTTGTTGGGGGCATCATTTTATTGCAGGGGAGATGGGGCATTATTTTTTGCAGGGGGGCTGGGGGCATATTTTTATTGCAGGGGGCTTCATTTTATTTCTGGGGGTATCATTTATTGCAGTGGGGCTGGGGCATAATTTTATTGCAGGGGGGCTGGGGGCTTCATTTTATTGCTGGGGGCATCATTTATTGCAAGGGGGCTGGGGGCATCATATTTTTGTCGGGGGTATCATTTTATTGCAGGGGAGCTGGGGCATAAGTGTATTGCTGGGGGCATAATTTTTTACAGGGGGGCTGGAGGCATCATTTTTTTTTGCAAGGGGCATCATTTTATTACAGGGGGCCTGGGCATCATTTTATTGCAGGGGGGCTTCATTTTATTGCTGAGGGCATCATTTATTGCAGGGGGGCTGGGGCATCATTTTATTGCAGGGGGCTGGGGGCTTCATTTTATTGCTGGGGGCATCATTCATTGCAGGGGGACTTGGGGCATCATATTTTTGTTAGGGGCATCATTTTATTGCAGGAGCTGGGGGCATCATTTTATTGCCGGGGAGCTGGGGCTTCATTTTATTGCTGTGCATCATTTATTGCACTGGGGCTGGGGGCATCATTTATTGCAGTGGAGCTGGGGGCATCATTTATTGCAGGGGGACTTGGGGCATCATATTTTTGTTGGGGGCATCATTTTATTGCAGGAGCTGGCAACATCATTTTATTGCAGGGGAGCTGGGGCATAATTTTATTGCTGAGGCATCATTTTTGCAGGGGACGGGGACATAATTTTATTGCAGGGGCATCATTTTATTACAGGGGGACTGGGCATCATTTTATTGCAGGGGGCTTCATTTTATTGCTGGGGCATCATTTATTGCAGTAGGGATGGGGCATCATTTTATTGCAGTGGGGATGGGGCATCATTTTATTGCAGGGGGCTGTGGGCTTCATTTTATTGCTGGGGGTATCATATTTTTGCTGGGGACATCATTGCAGGGGAGCTGGGGCATAAGTGTATTGCTGGGGGCATATTTTTTTACAGGGGGCTGGAGGCATAATTATTTGCAAGGGGCATAATTTTATTACAGGGGGCCTGGGCATCATTTTATTGCAGGGGGGCTTCATTTTATTGCTGGGGCATCATTTTATTGCAGGGGGCTGGGGGCTTTATTTTATTGCTGGGGGGCATCATTTATTGCAGGTGGACTTGGGGCATCATATTTTTGTTGGGGGCATCATTTTATTTCAGGAGCTGGGGGCATCATTTTATTGCAGGGGAGCTGGGGCATCATTTTATTGCTGATGCATCATTTTTTGCAGGGGGGCTGGGGGCATCATTTTATTGCAGGGGGCATCATTTTATTACAGGGGGCTTCATTTTATTGCTGGGGCATCATTTATTGCAGTGGGTATGGGGCATAATTTTATTGCAGGGGGATTGGGCATCATTTTATTGCGGGGGCTGGGGGCTTCATTTTTTTTATTTATTTTTTTAAAGCTTTATTGAGAAAAAATCTGAAAATACAAAAAAGAAATTCCCACACACAGTAGGAGATATACAGTCAAACATAAAACATCATATTGCAAATACAGGAGATCTCGAAGTACACTAATAGCTCAGTAATTATATCAGGAGGTACCGTATGAACACGGTACAGCTAAGAACAAGAAGGAGATGTATGATGATAAGAAAAATAAGGTGAGAGAAGAGAAGAAAGAAGGAAGGGAAGAGCAGGAAGAAGAAAGAGAGAGAGGGGAGAGAAAAGGGAGAGGAAAGAAAAGAGACTCTTGTATAAATGGCATGCGAGTAGGATGGGCGTGAACTAGTCATCTAAAAATCTGACCTAGGAAGCCAGTTGGGGCTAAATAATTTATTCCAATCTTCCCATATCGTTTCGAAGAGAACAATTTTGTCTAAGGTATAAAATATATTACGTTCCATAGAATTGATATAGGCCATAATGTCTGAGACGGCAGACCAGCTCGGGGGATATTGGCTCTTCCATTCTCTAGTAATCGCCAATCTGGTGGCTGAAAAAAGGTACACACAAAAATAACTCTGGTACTTAGGAAGGGAGTGTAGACCCACATGTAATAAGGCTGTTTCTGGTGGTACTCTGAGAAACTTGTGGAGACACTCAGGAAGGTAAGATCCTTAAGACATTTCAAGAATGCCTCTCTTTTGTCCATACTGTAGATAATCAGAGGAGAAAACTGCCCCGGGAGGAAAAATCTTGAATTGAATTCTATTTTACAACCCTGAGATACTATGTCCATAGCTCAGGAAACTGGGACATCTCGTATCCCTGCTGATAACAGAGAGAAAGTCTGTCCCCCATTTAATCCAATCCCAGATCAGGTACAAACCCTTCATGCTGATACAGATTCAGCTGCAGGCTTCTCTGACGTCCTTTAAGTCAGTTCTTCTTGACTTGTGGTAGAAAAGACCCTTTTCCACCCATTATATCAGAAAAAACTTCAGTCAGACAGGGTTCAGACAAGGTCTTATCCTTGTAAGGAAGCGCCAGAGGCTTGGACTTAGATGAAATATCAACCGACCAAGACGTTGTCCACAACACCCTACTGGCTAGCACAACAATGCCAGATATCTTGGCTCCCAGATTAAAAACTTGTACATAAGCATCAGAAATAAAGGAATTGGCTAGCTTGAAAGCCTTAGTTCTTTTTTGGATCTCCTCCACAGGAGTCTCAACCAAAATAGAATCAAAGCATCGCACCAGAAAAATGCCGCATTTGATACCATGGCAATTCAGTCCTTCTTGTCCATTGAAATCTTAAAAGAGGAGCTATCCTCTATAGGAATACTAGATCTCTTAGCCAGAGTAGAAATGGCCCCTTCTACCTTGTTCCATGAATCTTCAATGTAGTCATCGACAAGAAACATTTTTTGAAGACAAACAACGGGAAAAAGGTATTCCCTGGCTTTTCCCATTCCTGAGAAATAATTTTCTGGAACAGGAAAACACTTACACCATGGAAGGAACTTCAAAGTAGATTAAGTAAAATATAGTGTACTATATTTTTAGGGTTGGCAACGACAGGCGTATCGGAGTCGTCCAAAGTAGCCAAAACCTCCTTTAACAAAACACAAATGTGTTCAAGCTTAACTCTGAAGGATACTACTTCAGCATCAGATGAAGGAATTATACTGTCCGAATCTGAGATTTAACCCCCAGAAGCTACCGACGTATCCTCCTCATCAGACTTATGAGAAAGGGCAACTTATGTAGCAGCAGGTGGAACGGAAACTTTACTATCTGAATCTCTTATTTTCCTCTTGCGTTTCCCTTTAACATAGGAAAAGCATATAATGCCACAGATACAGCAAAAGAAACCTGAGCAGCAAGTTCTGCAGGCAAGTAAAATCCTCCAGGAGGCAGAGAGGAACTGCAGGGCACTGTATGTGACGCCATAGAGGCTTGGGACGTTTAAGGAGAAAGCTGCGGCATTGCCTGACCAGCATCATCCTAAGAGACATTGGGCTCAGTGGGCAACAATCTATCTTGATATTTGAGAGATGAGATTAATCATTCAACCAAGAATTGCATAAGCAGAAACAATTTTTGCATCAGGGTATAACAGGCCTATAACAGAGTTATCCATGTTCACAAAAAATGACAAATTATTTTAACATTTAATAAAAGAAATCAATTTAGTACTGTCACTTTAAAACCTAAGGTAGATTTGCGTAACGATATACGCTTACTAGCTAGCCTTTTTAAACATAACATTTTAGCCAGACCCCCCAGCTTAAGAGGGCAGACATGACCTAACTTTCATTTGGAAAAGTTAATAAAAACACAACGGCAGAGAGCTCCCCTGCCCATCGAGAGACTAACAATATGTCAGTAACAGGAAAGACGCCGCTCTGCATAGTAGAAGAAGAATTGAAGCGGGTCAAGTGGCTAGTCGAAAAGAAACTGCGTAGGAACAAACAAGTGTGCGTTTCTGTATCTTCAGTAAAATCAACATTAGATGTAGAGGCACTAACGTGTATATACTAAGTCCATAGCTCTGTGCAAATGATTGAACATTGTGCCCAAATGACCTAAATGGCGAAAGCCATTGCATAAAAAGCTATAAAGTATTTTTTCAATACCTATTAGCCCAAATGATCAGTGCACACACTAACACATATTTACAAAAAAACAAGCAGCCTGCGTGACTAGATAAAAACGATCAGCCACAATGAAATAAATAATAAATTAAATTAATAACGAGCCATAAAACAGTTAACCCCTCCATGTCCATAAAGGAGTTAACCCAGTCTCCCACATACGTTGTGTCCTGCATGATGCAAACTAAAATCCTGCCTACAGGAATTACATGTCCCATAAATGATGCAAAGAAATTTCTTAAAAGTGCAATTCTCCCAGGCCTAGGAGACAAAGGCACTAACCTGCATCTAGCCATTCGGCATGTAGACAGCTCATCAGGTATGAGAGGACCCATGCTCCTCGCAGAGACCTGTAGAAAAGAAAGAAAAAAGTAAGCATACTCTGGCTTTCTATACCATGGGCAGCAAATATGTTAGAAAAACGCAGCAAGGCCCACCTTACAAGTTCCTAACTGCTTTAAAGCCACCACTGCCCTTACTGAAGAGACTACCGTGGAGTGCAGCTAGACCCAAAATCTTGCTTGTAGCAAAGGAAATTCAATTTTTCTTCAGACACCAAAACTTCACCTCCTCCATGCATCAAGGCAAAGAGAATGACTGGGGTTATGGGTAAGGGAAGTGACACTTGACAGCTTTGCTGTGGTGCTCTTTGCCTCCTCCTGTTGGCCAGGAGTGATATTCCCAACAATAATTGATGATTCCGTGGACTCACCATATCTTAGGAAAGAAATCCTAATATTTTATGTTTAAATATTTTTATTGAGTGTCATACAAGAGATACAAAGAAAAAAAACCAAAACAAAACATTTTTCTGTGTTTGAGATTCTTCATAGTACAGATTTACAACACAAGGCTCCCTCGGGCGCAAAACCTCCTCAAACAATATACAAAGGAAGAGACTTAAACAATGTACTTCTTGTCTTAAAGGATTACTTTCTGTTAAAAATTTTAAGCTAAACAACTAACATATTAAAGTTAATAAACATTAATTAAAACCTACTGACCTATATTTTCTCCAAAACAAAGTTTCATAACGTTCTAAAAGTTATATCTTTTATTCGCCGATGATGTCACGTTATCCTGCCCACTATTTTCAGCACTGCATGTTCAAAATACTTAAACCAATAACTTTGTGTTTAAAGCGCCATTTTGAAACCTAGGTATTGTAAACGGATTGGTACAGAGCAAAGGATACCCACGGAGTGGGTTTGGAAAACAATTAAATTTGCAAACAAGATTTCTGATATACGGTAGAGATATGTTAATGAAATGCTATTGATAAAAAGAGTATTTGGGATAGTTAGTTAGTAACAGGCATAGAAAATATTTACTTACAGTGGCCCTTTAAGTTCTTATATAAATACTAAACATGTAAATCAACACTGAGTATTTCCCACTATAGTTCCCCAACCACTTGGGCCCAAGAGGTTATCCTTCAAGTAAAGATCTGCACAGTGTTACCTATTGCATAGGAATAATATATATCTCCAAAAATCAAACATGAACCTAAAAGAAAAGGGGAGGGGGGACCGGATAGGGTTCAGTGACACCAATTTTGATTTCAACTGAGGAAACATATATCATGACACCTCATTCCATCTGGGAGAATTGCCTTATTTACGGTCTCTGTCTCTCACCGTGTAACCAGTAGTACCATATGTTGTTAACTAACTCTCTATTGTTCATTATGCCTGCTGCTGTTTCATATATCTTATAAGTATATTGTAATTTATTGTACACTTCTGACCAGGATGGTACACCCAACTTCCAACATTTTGCTATGCAGGTTCTGGTAACTGTACATGCAATTCTAACAAAGGTGTTTAAGTGTCTGTGAAATTCGACTATGGGTTCATGTAAGAGGGCCTGCTGTATAGTGAGAGTGAACTTTTTGCCAATCAGGTGGCTAATAAAAGATCAAACCAAAAAAGAGAGAGTCCCAACTAGACTTTATATACTAAGCCCCACTGTGGTTTGGACCGGAAACACAAACTTTAAATGTGGAACTCTGGATTTTATCAAGTAGTTACACCTTAGGATTCATAAGTAAATTGTTGACTTATTCCAATTCATGCCCATTTTACTTTTCTTGGATAGAGATTAAATGTCTTTATAACTACAACCGCCAGATGATAGTAAGAATGAATCAAATAAAATATCCAGTTCTATAAACCTTTCCGTAATGCACACTCTCACAATGACAAAGTTCTTTTCAATCAACAGTTCAAAGTACCACTCCACGGCTTTATATCACCCCAAAAATAAATAAAACAGGAGAAGCTAAACGTATCTCACCAGTTATTCGCACGCTCTTCCAGACCTCAGTCTGTCCACCACCGCGGATCGAGCGGCGTCCTTCTGCTGACGGGGAATACCTGTGGATTGTAGCGCTTGGTTGTTCTAACAAAACAGTTCCGTTGCGTGTCCAACGTGTCGACCCGGCTCCTGTCCAATGAACGCCCAGTATAGTGACGTATCCTGCGTGTCACCACCGGCACAGGCCAGGGGCGTATTCAAGATATCAGGGGCGTACTGGCGTTATCCTGCAGTACCCCAAAGGCTGCAACTGATCACCCAAGGCAAGGAACTTGTATTGACAGTTGAAAGCGGGGGCATAAACGGAAGGTTTAAAAAGTCATATAGTACTGGCAAGGTTGTGTTATATAGGTAGGGATTCAAATTACCATAGGTGAAACTTCCGAAGAGGGAAAAACAGCTTTCCTTTACCTCCTCACAGATAGTCGATCCGATGGGCTTATGCAGAAAGTGGTGGCTAGTGGTAAAATGGCATTATCAAAAAAATCAGGAATAAGCCAAGCACCAATAAGTAAAAATAAAACTTAGAACTTTATTTTAAAATTTAAAACGAAGAATTAAAGCGATAGAGAGTATGGGTAACCCCCAATAAAGACTAACGCGTTTCGGCTAGGAGAGCCGTACTCATAGTCCCTAAAACCATTGAAAACACACTGACTTAAATACCCAGTGTTACATCATGATAGGTTGGACAGTTAATTGAAATTTAAAGGTATATTCTCTATCGTAGTTTCACATCATATAGTGTTTTATTCAGCATATTGCTAGATATTGGAATTACCTTACAAAATTCCTTTAAGTGTCCAAAAAGGGGGGGGATTTAGGGTTGATCATGTTTGTATAAATTTAAATTCATTTATAAAGTATTAACAACAAATTGTACCTTACTATAGGATTATTTACATCAGTAAAAAGATCAGTATACATATGGTTTACAAACTGCATCATGAACCTAGATATACAAAATATAATAAAGATACATGAAAAATGATAATGAAAAAAGTATATTCTATGTGTATACACCATCCAAAGGATCCTAATGCACCCTAACAAATTTTCAAAAGTGTCTGTACATAATAATAATAAAAAATAATAAAAAAAGTCCAAATTTATCTAATTGTTTTTCAATACCTAAAAGATTGAGAAATATGTGAATGGAAAAATAGAACCAAAGTTGTGTACATATGTACTAATTTGTATATATTTTTATAACTGAGCCTATGACTAGAAACTATACTACATATTGACAATTGATCTCTAAACCGATCAAAAGTAAAACGAAAATAAATCTAACAAGGACACTCACAGGGGATACATATCCTTTTGGAATGTTATCACGACCAATGGTTGATAAAGTCGTATTCGGAATTCAGGCCCCCAGGTCTCTTAGTTTGGAGCCTGAAAATCCAATACATTTCCTGCCTTGAAAGGACCTTAAAGCGGTCTCCCCCTCTCTTCTGGGGTTGGACTTTTTCAATAATCGTCCACTTAAGTGAACTACAATCCTTGTCATGTTTTTGGACAAAATGGGTCACTAATGTGGTACTACTCTTGCCCACCCGGATAGTGGACAAATGTTCGCGTATCCTTGAGCGAACATCCCTGGTGGTCAGACCCACATATTGCAGATTACACTCCTCGCACCAGAGGAGGTAAACACAGTATGTGGACTTGCAGTTCACACAAGAGGAAATATCAAAAATTTCCCCTGTGACCATTGAGGAAAAAGTGTTACCTACTTGTACGTGTTCACATGCTTTGCATTGTGAGTATCCGCACCTGTATGTTCCTCTGTGTCTAAGCCAGGAAGAAGTACCTGTAGCTGGAGTAGCTCTTTTTAATTGGGAAGGGGAAACAAGATTACCTATTGTTTTATTTCTCCTGTAGGAAAACCTACAGCCTTTCTTCACCGTCTCTGTGAGGGCATCATCTGCCACCAACAACCGAAAATGATTTCGGACTATGTTGCAGATCTGTGGGTATTGGACTGAATAATCTGTTACAAAGGTAAGTGTATTTTCAGATCTTTTATTAGGAATTTGTTTGTCTTGAAGGAGACTTCCTCGTGGGATGCTATCTACTTCCTTTCTGGCTCTTTTGATGACTTTTCTATTGTACCCCCGTTGTTGCAGACGTTTCTCCAGATCATCCGCATGTGTGGCATAACTTTGGGATAAGGTACAGTTGCGTTTAATACGCACAAACTGGCCTTTGGCCACTGAATAGGGCATATGTTTAGGATGGCAACTTTTGGCGTGTAAGAGGCTGTTTCCTGAGATGGGCTTCCTATACACCTGTGAGGATACCCTCCCAGAGGACCAGCCCCTTAGTTCCAAATCCAAATAGTGTACCCATGTTGGGCTATACTCGAATGTGAATCTTAGATTCACCTCATTGAGGCCCAAATAGTCAGCAAAATCCTGTGCTTGTTCTTTAGTACCCTTCCATATAAATAGAAGATCATCTATATAGCGAATATACAGTTTAATTTTCGATCTGAAGGGGTTCCTAGCCGCATAGACGTGGGACTGCTCCCACCAACCCATGAACAGGTTGGCGTAAGTGGGGGCAAATTTGGCCCCCATTGCAGTCCCACGTCTCTGCAGGTAGAATTCCCCCTCAAACCGAAAATAGTTATGAGAGAGCAGGAATTTAGTGACATTAAGAACAAAGGAGATGAATGGCTCACTGTGGGTAGTTCCCTCTTCCAGAAAATATGCGACTGCCTGAATACCCCATTCATGTGGTATCATTGAATATAGGGACACAACATCCACAGTGAGCCACCCAAAATCCTGCTCCCAGGGTACCTTTTCTACCAAGTTCAATACTTGTTTAGAATCCCTGACATAGCTGGGGAGAGACTTAACCAGGGGTTGGAGTATTCCGTCCAGCCACTCAGAGAGATGTTCCAGCATAGACCCTATGCCATTCACTATGGGTCTACCCTGGACATTCTCTAGTGACTTGTGCACCTTCGGAAGATGATGGAACAAGGGGATGACCGGATGTTCTACAAAAAGATATTTGGAAGTCTTGTCATCTAACAGTCCATCCTCCACTGCTCCATCTAGAAGGTGCACAAGTTCTCTCTGGAAAGTGTGTGTGGGGTCTTGTTTCAAATGTTCGTAATTTTCTACATTTTCTAATTGTCTCAGGGCTTCCTTAATGTAGTCAGACCTGTTTAGGAGGACCACTGAGCCCCCCTTGTCCGCCTGCTTGATAACCACATCTGGGTTCTCTTCCAAAGCTTTAAGGGCTTTCCTTTCATTCAGTGACATATTACTCGGAGTGTTTACCTGTGACAAGGTTAATTGCCTTAAGTCAGATTCCACCCTTCTATAAAAGGTCTCTATGATGTTACCCCTACTTTGGATAGGGTAGAATGTGGAGGGATTTCTGTATTTTCTAACCCTATCTGGGTTCTGCTGTTCCATATTTGATGTTCCCTCTCTCTCTAATTCCCTTAAGGTAATCAGATCACATGTTTCCAAAAAATCTAGTTCCTGAAGAGGACCCCCCTGAGTTGGTGCGAATCCAGTTGCTATCTCTTGGTCTGAGTTTGCCCTTGAAAAATGTTTACGCAACGTCAAATTACGAATAAACTTATTTAAATCCAACATTGTCTTAAATAAATTAAAGTTTACTGTGGGTACAAAACCCAGACCAAGTGATAGCACTCTTTCCTCGTAATTACTTAAGATGTGGTTAGATAGGTTTATGACGGTATGTATTTCGACGGGGCTCTTGTCTGGCGGGATGGGTATCTCCCTTGTTGGGGTCCCTGTGGATTCGTACCTCCCCCTTCCCGGGGATGGTGTCCTACCTGAAAAACCTGCTCCAACTGTACCAGCTCATCATCTCTATTCTGAGCTGCTGCAGATTGGGCAGGGGGGTAGGGATGGTTAACTGTGGGTTGGTATCTTATATGTTGATTTGGTTGACCCCTAGAGCGAGAAGAGTTATATATTACTCTACCTCTCCTTGATCCTGCCCTACCACCCATCCTATGCTGTTGATATGTGTGACCCCCATTCCTATTAAATTCAGTATTCATGCTCACAACTTCTTGAGAAAAATTACTCCCATCCTCATTCTCTGATTGTGTACTATCTCCACCAGAATCTGCCTCACTTTCAGAAAAAGTTACAGTTCTTCTGCCCCTGGATCTTCTCCTCCTACCCCGTCTACCCCCTCTGTTGAAATTTTGAGATCTCCTAAATTGGGATCTTTGGCTCTTGTTCCAAATATAGATTTTGTTGCTGTCATAATCTGCCTTGTCCCTGATGAATTTGGTATGTTTAATATTAACTATCTCATTTTTCACTTCTTGTATGGTACGCTGTAATACCTTATCAAAATTAGGATAATCCACTGTGCTAGAATAGGCATTTAACAACAATTGCACTTCCACAATCTCAGATCTTACAGATGTTAACATTTTGGACTTATAAGTAATCAACAATTTCATCAACCTGAAAGAGCAATCATTAAGCACAGTGTTCCACATATCTATAAATTCAGAGTCCTCAGTTTCAAAAGTAGGGAATTTGTTAACTCTTAGTCCCCTTGGTATCATATTAAGGGCAGAGTATTTCTCCAAAGTCCATATGTCCCATTTCAGCTTTTTCTCTTTGATTAACAAACGTTCCATATCGTCAAAAAGCATAGGTAAGTCAAAATTATTTCTATCCTGTGAAAATATTTGATCAACCTCTCTGTTATCCCCATCTCTTTCATCCGCTTTTTTAAGTGAGAAAAATATCATCAATGTTTCTTCTTGAGCTTGCTGCATATTGAAATATCTAGTTGGTTCCAGTGGCTTACCACCTGCCACCAAAATGAACAAACCAAAAAAGAGAGAGTCCCAACTAGACTTTATATACTAAGCCCCACTGTGGTTTGGACCGGAAACACAAACTTTAAATGTGGAACTCTGGATTTTATCAAGTAGTTACACCTTAGAATCTATATTTGGAACAAGAGCCAAAGATCCCAATTTAGGAGATCTCAAAATTTCAACAGAGGGGGTAGACGGGGTAGGAGGAGAAGATCCAGGGGCAGAAGAACTGTAACTTTTTCTGAAAGTGAGGCAGATTCTGGTGGAGATAGTACACAATCAGAGAATGAGGATGGGAGTAATTTTTCTCAAGAAGTTGTGAGCATGAATACTGAATTTAATAGGAATGGGGGTCACACATATCAACAGCATAGGATGGGTGGTAGGGCAGGATCAAGGAGAGGTAGAGTAATATATAACTCTTCTCGCTCTAGGGGTCAACCAAATCAACATATAAGATACCAACCCACAGTTAACCATCCCTACCCCCCTGCCCAATCTGCAGCAGCTCAGAATAGAGATGATGAGCTGGTACAGTTGGAGCAGGTTTTTCAGGTAGGACACCATCCCCGGGAAGGGGGAGGTACGAATCCACAGGGACCCCAACAAGGGAGATACCCATCCCGCCAGACAAGAGCCCCGTCGAAATACATACCGTCATAAACCTATCTAACCACATCTTAAGTAATTACGAGGAAAGAGTGCTATCACTTGGTCTGGGTTTTGTACCCACAGTAAACTTTAATTTATTTAAGACAATGTTGGATTTAAATAAGTTTATTCGTAATTTGACGTTGCGTAAACATTTTTCAAGGGCAAACTCAGACCAAGAGATAGCAACTGGATTCGCACCAACTCAGGGGGGTCCTCTTCAGGAACTAGATTTTTTGGAAACATGTGATCTGATTACCTTAAGGGAATTAGAGAGGGAACATCAAATATGGAACAGCAGAACCCAGATAGGGTTAGAAAATACAGAAATCCCTCCACATTCTACCCTATCCAAAGTAGGGGTAACATCATAGAGACCTTTTATAGAAGGGTGGAATCTGACTTAAGGCAATTAACCTTGTCACAGGTAAACACTCCGAGTAATATGTCACTGAATGAAAGGAAAGCCCTTAAAGCTTTGGAAGAGAACCCAGATGTGGTTATCAAGCAGGCGGACAAGGGGGGCTCAGTGGTCCTCCTAAACAGGTCTGACTACATTAAGGAAGCCCTGAGACAATTAGAAAATGTAGAAAATTACGAACATTTGAAACAAGACCCCACACACACTTTCCAGAGAGAACTTGTGCACCTTCTAGATGGAGCAGTGGAGGATGGACTGTTAGATGACAAGACTTCCAAATATCTTTTTGTAGAACATCCGGTCATCCCCTTGTTCCATCATCTTCCGAAGGTGCACAAGTCACTAGAGAATGTCCAGGGTAGACCCATAGTGAATGGCATAGGGTCTATGCTGGAACATCTCTCTGAGTGGCTGGACGGAATACTCCAACCCCTGGTTAAGTCTCTCCCCAGCTATGTCAGGGATTCTAAACAAGTATTGAACGTGGTAGAAAAGGTACCCTGGGAGCAGGATTTTGGGTGGCTCACTGTGGATGTTGTGTCCCTATATTCAATGATACCACATGAATGGGGTATTCAGGCAGTCGCATATTTTCTGGAAGAGGGAACTACCCACAGTGAGCCATTCATCTCCATTGTTCTTAATGTCACTAAATTCCTGCTCTCTCATAACTATTTTCGGTTTGAGGGGGAATTCTACCTGCAGAGACGTGGGACTGCAATGGGGGCCAAATTTGCCCCCACTTACGCCAACCTGTTCATGGGTTGGTGGGAGCGGTCCCACGTCTATGCGGCTAGGAACCCCTTCAGATCGAAAACTAAACTGTATATTCGCTATATAGATGATCTTCTATTTATATGGAAGGGTACTAAAGAACAAGCGCAGGATTTTGCTGACTATTTGGGCCTCAATGAGGTGAATCTAAGATTCACATTCGAGTATAGCCCAACCTGGGTACACTATTTGGATTTGGAACTAAGGGGCTGGTCCTCTGGGAGGGTATCCTCACAGGTGTATAGGAAGCCCATCTCAGGAAACAGCCTCTTACACGCCAAAAGTTGCCATCCTAAACATATGCCCTATTCAGTGGCCAAAGGCCAGTTTGTGCGTATTAAACGCAACTGTACCTTATCCCAAAGTTATGCCACACATGCGGATGATCTGGAGAAACGTCTGCAACAACGGGGGTACAATAGAAAAGTCATCAAAAGAGCCAGAAAGGAAGTAGATAGCATCCCACGAGGAAGTCTCCTTCAAGACAAACAAATTCCTAATAAAAGTTCTGAAAATACACTTACCTTTGTAACAGATTATTCAGTCCAATACCCACAGATCTGCAACATAGTCCGAAATCATTTTCGGTTGTTGGTGGCAGATGATGCCCTCACAGAGACGGTGAAGAAAGGCTGTAGGTTTTCCTACAGGAGAAATAAAACAATAGGTAATCTTGTTTCCCCTTCCCAATTAAAAAGAGCTACTCCAGCTACAGGTACTTCTTCCTGGCTTAGACACAGAGGAACATACAGGTGCGGATACTCACAATGCAAAGCATGTGAACACGTACAAGTAGGTAACACTTTTTCCTCAATGGTCACAGGGGAAATTTTTGATATTTCCTCTTGTGTGAACAGCAAGTCCACATACTGTGTTTACCTCCTCTGGTGCGAGGAGTGTAATCTGCAATATGTGGGTCTGACCACCAGGGATGTTCGCTCAAGGATACGCGAACATTTGTCCACTATCCGGGTGGGCAAGAGTAGTACCACATTAGTGACCCATTTTGTCCAAAAACATGACAAGGATTGTAGTTCACTTAAGTGGACGATTATTGAAAAAGTCCAACCCCAGAAGAGAGGGGGAGACCGCTTTAAGGTCCTTTCAAGGCAGGAAATGTATTGGATTTTCAGGCTCCAAACTAAGAGACCTGGGGGCCTGAATTCCGAATACGACTTTATCAACCATTGGTCGTGATAACATTCCAAAAGGATATGTATCCCCTGTGAGTGTCCTTGTTAGACTTATTTTCGTTTTACTTTTGATCGGTTTAGAGATCAATTGTCAATATGTAGTATAGTTTCTAGTCATAGGCTCAGTTATAAAAATATATACAAATTAGTACATATGTACACAACTTTGGTTTTATTTTTCCATTCACATATTTCTCAATCTTTTAGGTATTGAAAAACAATTAGATAAATTTGGACTTTTTGGCCATATCTCTTGTCATAGGCTCAATTTTGGGATTTGAGTATATATATATAATTTTTTTTTTTTTTTTATTATTTTTTATTATTATTATGTACAGACACTTTTGAAAATTTGTTAGGGTGCATTAGGATCCTTTGGATGGTGTATACACATAGAATATACTTTTTTCATTATCATTTTTCATGTATCTTTATTATATTTTGTATATCTAGGTTCATGATGCAGTTTGTAAACTATATGTATACTGATCTTTTTACTGATGTAAATAATCCTATAGTAAGGTACAATTTGTTGTTAATACTTTATAAATGAATTTAAATTTATACAAACATGATCAACCCTAAATCCCCCCCCCTTTTTGGACACTTAAAGGAATTTTGTAAGGTAATTCCAATATCTAGCAATATGCTGAATAAAACACTATATGATGTGAAACTACGATAGAGAATATACTTTTAAATTTCAATTAACTGTCCAACCTATCATGATGTAACACTGGGTATTTAAGTCAGTGTGTTTTCAATGGTTTTAGGGACTATGAGTACGGCTCTCCTAGCCGAAACGCGTTAGTCTTTATTGGGGGTTACCCATACTCTCTATCGCTTTAATTCTTCGTTTTAAATGTCAAAATAAAGTTCTAAGTTTTATTTTTACTTATTGGTGCTTGGCTTATTCCTGATTTTTTTGATAAGGCTAATAAAAGATGACAACCGTTGTCATATCTCATGATTGTCTCCACACTCCCACCACATATGTGTGTATGTGCCCACCCTTCCGCGACAGCTATAACAGTGGTTACTACCTTGAGAGCTCATGTGCGAGGTTCTAACTGGTGTTAGGTACCAAAGAAAAACATAATTTATGTAAGAACTTACCTGATAAATTCATTTCTTTCATATTAGCAAGAGTCCATGAGCTAGTGACGTATGGGATATACATTCCTACCAGGAGGGGCAAAGTTTCCCAAACCTCAAAATGCCTATAAATACACCCCTCACCACACCCACAAATCAGTTTAACAAATAGCCAAGAAGTGGGGTGATAAGAAAAAAGAGCGAAAGCATAAAAAAATAAGGAATTGGAATAATTGTGCTTTATACAAAAAAATCATAACCACCACAAAAAGGGTGGGCCTCATGGACTCTTGCTAATATGAAAGAAATGAATTTATCAGGTAAGTTCTTACATAAATTATGTTTTCTTTCATGTAATTAGCAAGAGTCCATGAGCTAGTGACGTATGGGATAATGAATACCCAAGATGTGGATCTTCCACGCAAGAGTCACTAGAGAGGGAGGGATAAAATAAAGACAGCCAATTCCGCTGAAAAATAATCCACACCCCAAACAAAGTTTAAATCTTAAAATGAAAAAAACTGAAATTATAAGCAGAAGAATCAAACTGAAACAGCTGCCTGAAGTACTTTTCTTCCAAAGACTGCTTCAGAAGAAGAAAACACATCATAATGGTAGAATTTAGTAAAAGTATGCAAAGAAGACCAAGTTGCTGCTTTGCAAATCTGATCAACCGAAGCTTCATTCCTAAATGCCCAGGAAGTAGAAACTGACCTAGTCGAATGAGCTGTAATCCTTTTGAGGCGGAGTTCTACCCGACTCAACATAAGCATGATGAATCAAAGACTTTAACCAAGACGCCAAAGAAATGGCAGAGGCCTTCTGACCTTTCCTAGAACCAGAAAAGATAACAAATAGACTAGAAGTCTTTCTAAAATCTTTAGTAGCTTCAACATAATATTTCAAAGCTCTAACTACATCCAAAGAATGCAACAATCTTTCCTTAGAGTTCTTAGGATTAGGACACAATGAAGGAACCACAATTTCTCTACTAATGTTATTAAAATTCACAACCTTAGGTAAAAATTTAAATGAAGTTCGCAAAACCGCCTTATCCTGATGAAAGATCAGAAAAGGAGACTCACAAGAAAGAGCAGATAATTCAGAAACTCTTCTAGCAGCAGAGATGGCCAAAAGAAACAAAACTTTCCAAGAAAGTAATTTAATATCCAGCGAATGCATAGGTTCAAACGGAGGAGCTTGAAGAGCCCCCAGAACCAAATTCAAACTCCAAGGAGGAGAAATTGACTTAATGACAGGTTTTATACAAACCAAAGCCTGTACAAAACAATGAATATCAGGAAGAATAGCAATCTTTCTGTGAAAAAAACAGAAAGAGCAGAGATTTGTCCTTTCAAGGAACTTGCAGACAAACCTTTATCCAAACCATCCTGAAGAAACTGTAAAATTCTAGGAATTCTAAAAGAATGCCAAGAAAAATGATTAAAAGAACACCAAGAAATGTAAGTCTTCCAGACTCGATAATATATCTTCCTAGACACAGATTTACGAGCCTGTAACATAGTATTAATTACGGAGTCAGAGAAACCTCTATGACTGAGAATCAAGCGTTCAATCTCCATACCTTCAAATTTAAGGATTTGAGATCCTGATGGAAAAAAGGACCTTGCGATAGAAGGTCTGGTCTTCACAGAAGAGTCCACGGTTGGCAAGTAGCCATCCGAACAAGATCCGCATACCAAAACCTGTGAGGCCATGCTGGAGCCACCAGCAGAACAAACGAACGCTCCTTTGGAATCTTGGAAGAAGAACTAGAGGCGGAAAGATATAGGCAGGATGATACTTCCAAGGAAGTGACAATGCATCCACTGCTTCCACCCGAGGATCCCTGGATCTGGACAGATACCTGGGAAGCTTCTTGTTTAGATGAGAAGCCATCAGATCTATTTCTGGAAGTCCCCAGATTTGAACAATCTGAAGAAATACCTCTGGGTGAAGAGACCATTCGCCCGGATGTAATGTTTGGCGACTGAGATAATCCGCTTCCCAATTGTCTATACCTGGGATGTGAACCGCAGAAATTAGACAGGAGCTGGATTCCGCCCATACAAGTATTCGAGATACTTCTTTCATAGCCAGAGGACTGTGAGTCCCTCCTTGATGATTGACATATGCCACGGTTGTGACATTGTCCGTCTGAAAACAAATGAACGACTCTCTCTTTAGAAGAGGCCACGACTGAAGAGCTTTGAAAATCGCACGGAGTTCCAAAATGTTGATTGGTAATCTCGCCTCCTGAGATTCCCAAACCCCCTGCGCTGTCAGAGACCCCCATACCGCTCCCCAACCTGTCAGACTTGCATCTGTTGAGATCATAGTCCAGGTCAGAAGAACAAAAGAAGCCCCCTGAACTAAACGATGGTGGTCTGTCCACCACGTCAGAGAGTGTCGTACATTCGGTTTTAAAGATATTAATTGTGATATCTTTGTATAATCCCTGCACCACTGGTTCAGCATACAGAGCTGAAGAGGTCGCATGTGAAAACGAGCAAAGGGGATCGCGTCCGATGCAGCAGTCATAAGACCTAGAATTTCCATGCATAAGGCTACCGAAGGGAATGATTGAGACTGAAGGTTTCGACAAGCTGAAACCAATTTCAGACGTCTCTTGTCCGTTAACGACAGAGTCATGGACACTGAATCTATCTGGAAACCTAAAAAGGTTACTCTTGTCTGAGGAATCAACTAACTCTTTGGTAAATTGATCCTCCAACCATGTTCTCGAAGAAACGATACAAGTCGATTCGTATGAGATTCTGCTAAATGTGAAGACTGAGCAAGTACCAAGATATCGTCCAAATAAGGAAATACCACAATACCCTGTTCTCTGATTACAGATAGTAGGGCACCGAGAACCTTTGTAAAAATCCTTGGAGCTGTTGCTAGGCCAAACGGCAGAGCCACAAACTGGTAATGCTTGTCTAGAAAAGAGAATCTCAGAAACTGATAGTGATCTGGATGAATCGGAATATGCAGATATGCATCTTGTAAATCTATTGTGGACATATAATGCCCTTGCTGAACAAAAGGAAGAATAGTCCTTATAGTTACCATTTTGAATGTTGATATTCTTACATAATGATTCAATATTTTTAAATCCAGAACTGGTCTGAAGGAATCCTCCTTCTTTGGTACAATGAATAGATTTGAGTAAAACCCCAGACCCTGTTCCAGAACTGGAACTGGTACAATTACTCCAGCCAACTCTAGATCTGAAACACATTTCAGAAACGCTTGAGCCTTCACTGGATTTATTGGAACACGAGAAAGAAGGCCTTATCTTGAAGCCTATTCTGTACCCCTGAGAAACAATGTTCTGAATCCAAAGATTGTGAATCGAATTGATCCAAATTTCTTTGAAAAATCGTAATCTGCCCCCTACCAGCTGAGCTGGAATGAGGGCCGCACCTTCATGTGGACTTGGGAGCTGGCTTTGGCTTTCTAAAAGGCTTGGATTCATTCCAGACTGGAGATGGTTTCCAAACTGATACCGTTCCTGTAGGGGAAGGATCAGGTTTTTGTTCCTTATTGTGACGAAAGGAACGAAAACGATTAGCAGCCCTATATTTACCTTAAGATTTTTTTATCCTGTGGTAAAAAAGTTCCTTTCCCCCCAGTAACAGTTGAAATAATAGAATCCAACTGTGAACCAAACAATTTATTCCCTTGGAAAGAAAGGGAAAGCAAAGTTGACTTAGAAGACATATCAGCATTCCAAGTTTTAAGCCATAAAGCTCTTCTAGCTAAAATAGCTAAAGACATATACCTGACATCAACCCTAATGATATCAAAGATGGCATCACAAATAAAGTTATTAGCATGTTGAAGAAGATTAACAATGCTATGAGTATTATGATCTGTTACTTGTTGTGCTAAAGCCTCCAACCAGAAAGTTGAAGCTGCAGCAATTCTGCCAAAGATATAGCAGGCCTAAGAAGATTACCTGAACATAAGTAAGCTTTTCTTAGAAAGGATTCAATTTTCCTATCTAAAGGATCCTTAAAGGAAGTACTATCTGCCGTAGGAATAGTAGTACGTTTAGCAAGAGTAGAGATAGCCCCATCAACTTTAGGGATTTTGTCCCAAAACTCTAATCTGTCAGATGGCACAGGATACAACTTCTTAAACCTTTTAGAAGGAGTAAAAGAATTACCCAGATTATTCCATTCCCTGGAAATCACTTCAGAAATAGCATCAGGGACGGGAAAAACTTCCGGAATAACTACAGGAGATTTAAAAACCGTATTTAAACGTTTAGATTTAGTATCAAGAGGACCAGATTCCTCTATCTCTAAAGCAATTAAGACTTCTTTAAGTAAAGAACGAATAAATTCCATTTTAAATAAATATGAAGATTTATCAGTATCAATCTCTGAAACAGAATCCTCTGAACCAGAAAAATCATTATCAGAAACAGAATCAGAATGATGATGTTCATTTAAAAATTCATCTGGAAAATGAGAAGTTTTAAAAGACTTTTTACGTTTACTGGAAGGAGGAATAACAGACATAACCTTCCTAATAGATTTAGAAACAAAATCTCTTATGTTAACAGGAACACCCTGAGTATTAGATGTTGATGGAACAGCAACAGGAAATGGAACATTACTAAAGGAAATATTATCTGCATTAGAAAGTTTGTTATGACATTCATCACAAACAACAGCCGGAGGAACAGATACCACAAGTTTACAACAAATACACTTAACTTTGGTAGATCCAGCATCAGGCAGCGATTTTCCAGAAGTAGCTTCTGATTCAGGGTCAATCTGAGACATCTTGCAATATGTAATAGAAAAAACAACATATAAAGCAAAATTGATCAAATTCCTTAAATGACAGTTTCAGGAATGGGAAAAAATGCCAATGAACAAGCTTCTAGCAACCAGAAGCAAATAAACAATGAGACTTAAATAATGTGGAGACAATAATGACGCTCATATTTTTTAGCGGCAAAAAAGACGCCCACATTATTTGGCGCCTAAATGCTTTTGGCGCCAAAAATGACGCCACATCCGGTGACGCCGACATTTTTGGCGCAAAAACGTCAAAAAAATGACGCAACTTCCGGCGACAGGTATGACGCCGGAAATGACAAAGAAAATTTTTGCGCCAAAAAAGTCCGCGCCAAGAATGACGCAATAAAATGCCCACAGGAAAACAGCCCACAGGAAAAAAGTCACATTTTAAAGGTAAGAAAAATTGATTATTCATATGCATTATCCCAAATAATGAAACTGACTGTCTGAAATAAGGAATATCGAACATCCTGAATCAAGGCAAATAAATGTTTAAACACATATATTTAGAACTTTTATATAAAAGTGCCCAACCATAGCTTAGAGTGTCACAAAAAATAAGACTTACTTACCCCAGGACACTCATCTACATGTAGTAGAAAGCCAAACCAGTACTGAAACGAGAATCAGTAGAGGTAATGGTATATATAAGAGTATATCGTCGATCTGAAAAGGGAGGTAAGAGATGAATCTCTACGACCGATAAAAGAGAACCTATGAAATAGACCCCGTAGAAGGAGATAATTGAATTCAAATAGGCAATACTCTCTTCACATCCCTCTGACATTCACTGCACACTGAGAGGAAAACCGGGCTCCAGCCTGCTGCGAAGCGCATATCAACGAAGAATCTAGCACAAACTTACTTCACCACCTCCACGGGAGGCAAAGTTTGTAAAACTGATTTGTGGGTGTGGTGAGGGGTGTATTTATAGGCATTTTGAGGTTTGGGAAACTTTGCCCCTCCTGGTAGGAATGTATATCCCATACGTCACTAGCTCATGGACTCTTGCTAATTACATGAAAGAAAATGGTTTTCATTGTGTTCTCCCTCAAGTTAGCGCTAAGAAGACCTTTGTCCGCTGTCTGCAACAGTAGTTCCCAGTCCTGGATCTCCTTGACTATTTCTAAATCTTTCTCCCATGCAAGCATTATATGTGTCTTAGTTTTATTCATAGGGCCCTGAAGGGCTATATATAGTCTGGAGATGGAGTGTTTGGCCCTATGGGGACCCATGCAGCCCATCTCTAAAATAGTGGATACCCTCTTTGGTGATTTTCTAAGAAAGGTTGAAAGGGAAGACCTCAATTGGAGGTATATATACCAGTGGAGCTTGATAGGGTCAATTATTTTCTGGAGCTGAGTAAAAGACATAATGTTCCCATTATCTAGAATGTCCGCCACCCTGTATAATCCTTTATTTTCTCATTTCCCCAGCTGCGTCCTCGCCTCCCACTGGAGCAGGTATCTGAGTGGTGTCAACAGTGAGTGGTCAGGGAAAATGTCTCCTCTCTTTTTTAGTTTCGTCCATAAGTCCAAAGTCAGATCTAAAGTGTAAGGTTTCAGATGGGACACCTCTGAAAGTGTAACGCGTGCGTCCCAGAGGAGAGTCTGAGTATTTCCAGCCCCCTATCTCTGCCTCCAAAGAGGTCCACACTGCCTCTCCCGTCTGCTTAAGCAGCATCGAATCTTGGGCCGCTCTGGCTGCTTTATAATAATCTATTAGATTGGGTGCACCCACTCCACCCAGTGATTTGTGTCTGTTAACTGTTTTAGCAAGCCTAGCTGTCTTGGGGCCCCTAATATAGAATAACAGTTCTGATTGCATCTTTTCTAGATCTGAGTTCACAATTTTGATAGATAGAGCTCTGAATAAGTACAGAATATGTGGTAGGACATTCATTTTGACTGTTGCCAGTCTCCCAAGCCAGGAAAAATTATAGTTTCTCCACTTCTCCAGGTCTTTTTTGACCTGTCGAAATAGCGGGGTATATTTGTATCTATATAATAGAAATCCTAATATTTTAAACAGATATCCTGTATAGCGTTGTATGAAGTAATAATGTTATCTTCGTGTGATGCACTCGTAATTTGTGCAATTCTCGAAGTACATATGTTGCAATAAATCAAATCCACTTCCCAGATGACGTATGCTAGTCCCTCCCACAGGCGTACCATCTAGGTTAGCAGATTGCTACGTAGGAGGGAGGGTGTGATCTAAAGCAGGGGTCGCCAACCTTTCGGACCTCAGAGACCACTAAACTCACAATTTTGAATCTTGTGGACCACTAACATGATTTTTTTTTAAAAGATACAAACCTTTATAATGTATGTGTATATATATATATATATATATATATATATATATATATATATATACACACATACACACACATACTGTACATAACTAGTATAACCATAGCTAAGTTTACATTATGTATATATTTACACATTTTTAAGAATTATTTTTTGGAATTAACTAACTGAATGGCAGAACTGAGAGAACACTTCCACATGACAGATGAAGGGTGAGTGCCAACTTTGAGCTGGAAACAGAGAGGCAGAAAGTGGGAAAAAAAGAATTATGTTTAAAAGGACCACAAGACTTCCAAGTTACCTCCCCAGTTAGGAATTATTCAAAACTACTAATGATCATGGACAGACATTGGAGTCATAAATTAAGTTTATATCAGAAAGCTCTCAATATGGATGTGAGCTAACAACGACTGATGTTACTAGCAATTGTTATAATACTGGTGGGATATGGCAGATCTGCTGGATGGCAATTACTGGAATTCAGGTGGAATGGCTTTGTGCGCGGGAAAATTATTAGAATTAAAAATAATTAATATTTCATTAAATAAAAGAAGATGGAGGGGAGGAAGACAAACATTGATGTAAATCCATCTGAAGGAATTAGGAATACTACTATAAAGAGACAGGTAAAGGGAAGAAAATAAATTTTAATTACTTTAATTCCACTATTTTAAGCCAAGACTATACAAACCTCTGCTGGCTTTAGATTTGAAGCATCTTCCTCTGAGCAGCATGCCGGGCAGGAGGAGTTAAAAATACAGCTACGCTGTACTAGCTACGCAAGTTGAGCAGTACTACGCAACGTGTGTAGGGAGATTGTAATTTAACAACTCCTCCGTCGGTTTTCACTGATGTCCAGCCAGGCACTGTAGGGAGTTGTGGCGCGACGGGAGTGACACCATCAGAGGAGATTTTATGTCAAGACAGGAGGCTTCATATTTTGCGTAATTCTTTACTGAAACCAAAACAGCAGCAAAGAAAACTGAAAGCAAGAATATAATAACATAGCAACAGTGTATAACCAATCAGGATACAGCATAGCAATAAAGAGTGCAGAACAATATAAGTCCTTCCTCTTTTCTTTGCTGCTACCAAGACAGCAGGTCACGTATTTCTTTTGAAGTATTATTATTATTCTATATATATAAAACTGTTTTAGCATTATTTTCTAAGTATTTATTTAACTAGTTTATTCTATTTAGTTATCCTATTTGTTTGTATTATCTTTCATATTGTTTTCCTGTATTTTCCTTTTAGCAAATGTTTTTACAGTATATTGGCTTATTAATTTTTGCCTTATTACTTACTACGGAGCAGCCGCTTTCAGTGTGACTGCTCCGCTCTTTATTCTTTGAAATCAAAGGCTGCCTTGCAGGCCCACGGGGTACCTGACACTGTCAATTGGGAAGCAATAAGGTGCCTTGTACCCTTCTATGGAACAGCCGCTTTTCAGACTGACTGCTCCGTTTTCCAGTCACCGGACAGCATATCGGTCCCTCGTGACTTTTCTTCAAACTGCCCTCCTCTCTGGAAAAAGCCGGTGCCGCTGCGGATCTCGCGGACACACATCTGACCAGTGGCTATTAATAGCTTAGCTGGTCGGGTGTGTGAGCCGCGGCCTGTATGGGCTCCGGTTCGGGGGTGTGGCGGTTGAATTATTTTAAATTAAAATACTAAGTCTGAATTGGCATAAATGATAAAACATCCCCAATAAAGATATATTTATATATATATATGCTAGAAACGGCTCAGTTTTTTGGCCCTTACTTTTGGTAAATCCGTTTTTTCCCGCCAATTTTATTTATAAAAAAAAAAAAGTTATTACATTTATATGTCTGCTTTCATTGAATTTTCCCTTTAGCTTGGTGGGCTAACACTGTATTCTGGCAGTTTGTAGGTTCAGGGTTCAAATCCTGCCTCTTTTATTAAACATAAATTTAAAAAAATTATTTTTCTTATTACTAAAAATGTTTTCTTAGGGGTTTATTTCAATATTTTATTTTTTCATTTAGATCAAAACTCATTTTACATCAATTAAAGAAATGGAGTCTGCCGACCCTGTCATTGACCCCGCCCCTTCTTCCTCTCAATCCAAAGAGGATCTTTTAGCCTATATTAATTCGGCCATAGCTTCTGCCCTAAAACATAATGTACCCCCTCCTGAGAAAGTTTTGGAACAACCCCAGTCCCTTCATTTTGAGGAATCCTCTTCCTCTGATTCAGACCCTCCAATATCGCGCAAGCGTCATTGGAAGACTCATTCTCGCTCTGCTCCACATAAAGGCAAGGCTCCGAAATCTAAAGCCCCTCCCCCGGGCGTTTCACATAGGGGTGTCAGAACCTCCTCCCCAGAGGCTAAACTGGGTAAACGAACCCTTTCCCCCTGGGTGCACAAAGGGGGATTCAGAGCTCTGAATCTGAGAATTTTGATATGGAGGACTATATGGAGTCCTTTCCAGGGCTAGATTGGGAGGAGGATCCTCAGTCTGACCTAGAGCTTGATCCAAATCCAGCTCCTCAGGCTGGGGCTCCTCGCTCTCGCTCTCCCCATATTGAACTAGAGGACGAAATGTTTGACCCGGCTGGGAATCCCATCTTTAGCCCTAAAAACATTAAACATCCCAGGTCATCGGACTGGGCATTAGCTCCTCATCTTTCTCGTTTTTTGCAGAGATCTCTCAGAAAGCCTCTCGATCGTGAAGATCGTAATAAGTTATGTGCAGAATGTCGTAGACCTTCTCTCCCTTGTAGGGAATCCGTAACACCTGAGTTTGACGCTAAACTCGCTACCTTTCTAACTAGAAGGGGAAGGGATCCAAGAAAGGGTTTAGACAAGGCTCTCAGAGGAGTTCAGGATAAACTCCTGGACACTTCGGGTCCTTTGGCCCAGATTTTACATCTTTCGGATGAAGCCCTTTTGTCTGGCTCTCCTTTAGATCCTTTCGCCATTCGAGAATGGGCCTTTCAAGCTTTTTGCTTCCTTGGCAACGCCAACGTAGCCATTTCTACTGAATGCAGAAGATCTGCCCTTTTGAGAATTAATCCTAGATTGGCTGTTCTCGCTGTCGAGGAAGCAGGCTCTTCGGCCAAAGGTCTTCTCTTTGGAGAACCCTTTTTGGATATCATGAGGCATTATGTTTCCACCTTTACCTCTATTGATAGGTTCAAGCCTCCCTTAGAAGAGTTTTCAATCCCTCCACTTGGGTTTTTGGCAGGGCCGGCAGATTCAGGGGTCGTCTGCCCGCCGTCATTAGTTCATGGTTCAGCAACGCCAAACAGTCGCTTTCCAACAGTACCCCTCCTATCCTCAGAGAACTCTCTTCCCACCAAGATCTCGAGCTGTCAGGACCAGATCAGCCCTTCCTAGACCCACCTTACCTCCAGGCCCTCCTGCTACCCAGAGTGAGTACTCCTCCTTTGTTCCTGACTTCTTTCCCCATATCTCCCTTTGCAGGCAGACTGTCCCTTTTTTCCCATTCGTGGGATTTAATTTCTCAGGATCCTTGGATTGCTCAAACAGTGAGAGACTTCAAGCTGGAATTCATATGCCCTCCCTTCCAGAGTGGTCACCCAAAATCCCTGAATCTTTCAAAATCAAATATAGACCTTATTGGTTCAGAAGTTCAATCTCTCCGTCTCAAAGGTGCAATAGAGGAAGTTTCGAACCCAGAAGAGGGATTTCTAAGCAACCTCTTTCTAGTAAAGAAAAAGACAGGTGGTTTTCGCCCTGTCATCAACCTTCTGGACTTAAATTTCTTCGTGGTATACCGCCATTTCAAGATGGAGGGTATCCACATGCTCAGGGACCTACTCCGTCTTGGGGACTGGTTCGTCCGCCTAGACTTGACAGATGCCTACCTTACGGTCCCAGTGTTCCTCAGGTTCCTCTGGGACGACAGGATATGGCAATTTACTTGCCTGCCTTTCGGCCTCAGTTCAGCTCCTTGGTGTTTCACCAAACTTCTAAAGCCCGTCGTTGCAACCCTCAGAGGCAAAGGTATTTGCCTTATTTACCTGGACGACATTCTCCTCATGGCAGAGGATCATTCTTCCCTCCTTTGTCACTTACACACAACCTCCTCCCTTCTTCAAGGGCTAGGATTTGTTATCAATTCGGAGAAGTCGGCTTTAATCCCCTCTCAGAAAGTAGAATTTCTAGGTTTTCTCATAGACTCCACCTCAGGTCTGTTCCTTCTACCTCAGGAGAATATCGACAAGATCAAATCAGAAATTCGAGAGGTGCTGGCATCCCCCATGGTATCTGTTACGGTTACCCTTAGTCTCGCTGAGAGATGGACCGCTTAGTAGCCTGGATCCCTATTGCTAAAGAGGGGAGAAGCTGCTTTCCATAGTATTCTATATGAGTCTCGCAAATATAGAATAATCTCCCTTAGCTGCAGTACAGCTAGGATACCCTTCTGCCCACAAAAACGAGTCAACGCTGCGATTGAGGGTCAAACAAGAACTCAGGACTGGGATGCCCAGCCTGCTTTTTATTAAGGTTACATGCACACAGGGCACTCCCAGGGGGAGAGGGGGGGAAGCACAAAATCCCCCATCACACATTTAGATAGAGAGCACTGTCCTTTGACAGGCCACAATAGGATTACAGTACTTAAGATAACAAGTTTACAAGTTCATCTTATCAATTAGCAGTCTGGCTCCAGAGGTGATTAGACAATAGTTTCTAAAAGCTGAAAAAAAAGAGTTAACTCTTTATGAAATGATACTTGTTACGGTTTTCTTGGAGCCCTTCTTAGGCGCTGGCTTGCTGGTTCAGGCATTGCTGCTGGGAAATAAGCTCTTCACAACAAAATAACTAATGCTTCTGTAACAGTGCTCCCTTTCTGTGGAACACTCTGGCAGACACGGTCTGACCCCTTTTCGGGGCAGACTAAGGCTGTCCAGACCGCTGGTTATGCGGGGCTGAGGTCGGTTTGTCTGGACAACCCGTCGGCGTTGCCATTCTGTTTCCCAGGTCTGTAAGTAATGGTGAAATTGAAGGGTTGCAACGATAAGCTCCAACGTAATAGCCTGCCGTTATCTCCAGAGACCCGGTTCAGCCACACCAACGGGTTATGGTCGGTGACCAGAGTGAACTCCTGACCATATAAATAGGGAGTCAATTTCTTTAATGCCCACACCAAAGCCAAACACTCCTTTTCGACCGCTGCATAGCTGACTTCGCGGGGCAGGAGCTTCCGGCTGATGTAGGCAACTGGATGCTCCCCTCCATCTTCGCCTACTTGGCTGAGGACGGCTCCCAGCCCGAACATGGAAGCATCTGTATGGACGATAAAACGTTTGTTAAGGGCTGGGGCCGCCAAGACAGGAGCGTTAATTAGAGCATTTTTGAGAGCCTGGAAAGCCGTTTCACAGTGGGGAGACCACAGGACCTGTCGAGGTAAGTTCTTTTTGGTCAAGTCAGTCAGGGGTTTGGCAAGTGTGCTGTAGTCTGGTACGAACCGTCTATAGTACCCTGCCGTGCCCAGGAAGGCTAGGACCTGAGTCTTAGTGATGGGGGTGGGCCAATTGGCGACAGCTTCTATTTTGGCCGGCTCTGGTCGCTGCTTTCCACACCCCACCCGGTGACCCAGGTACTGTACCTCGGCCATCCCAAAGTGGCATTTTTCTGGCTTCAGAGTCAGGCCAGCAGCCCGGATCTGATCCAGAACCATTCCCACATGAGCTAAGTGGTCCTCCCAGGACTCACTGTGGATCGCTATGTCGTCCAGGTAGGCGCAAGCAAAACTCTGGAAGCCATCCAGGAGCCTATCCACCAAGCGCTGGAATGTAGCTGGGGCATTCTTCATCCCAAACGGCATTACCCTAAACTGATATAAGCCGAATGGAGTGACGAATGCCGACTTGGGGATAGCCTCCGGGGCCAGGGGAATCTGCCAGTAACCTTTGCAGAGGTCAATAGTGGTCAGGTAATTTCCCCTGGCTATACGATCGAGTAGCTCGTCTACCCTGGGCATAGGGTAAGCGTCCGTCACGGTCTTTTCATTGAGCCTCCGATAGTCTACGCAGAACCGGGTGGTCCCATCTTTCTTGGGCACCAAGACAACAGGGGAGGCCCAGGGACTATCGGAGGGCTCAATTACCCTGAGCTGGAGCATCTCATCGATCTCCTTCTTCATTCCTGTCCTAACTGCTTCGGGGATTCGGTACGGAGCCTGGCGCAAGGGAGCTTGTCCCGGAGTATCTACCTGGTGGGTGGTTAAAGTAGTGTACCCTGGCTTCGGGGAGAAGGTGAGGTGTTTGGACTGGAGGAGTTGGTTGAGCTGCTCCCTTTCAGTGGGGCTAAGTCGGTCCCCTATCTGAACCTGCGCCACTATACCTGTGGGGAGGCTCTTTTCTAATAGGTCTGGAATGGGTAAACTGTCGGGGTCTTCCTGAGGGGAACAACATACGGCCGTCACGTTCTCTGGTCGCTCAAAATATTCCTTGAGCAGGTTTACATGGAATGTCTTTCTAAGATTGTTGTCGTGGCAGCTAGCTATCACATAAGTGGTGTCTCCCCTTTTCTCTACGATCTGGTAGGGACCCTGCCAGGACGCCTGCAATTTGTCTGTCTTCACCGGCTTAAGTACTAACACCTTTTGTCCTATGGTGAAGATTCTCTTTCGGGCCCCCCGATCGTACCATACTTTCTGTCTTCTCTGGGCCAACTGGAGATTAGCCCGCACGGATTTGGCTAATTGCTCCATTCGGTCCCTGAGTTCCAGCACGTATGGCACAATTGGGACACCGTCAGCCTCCATCTCTCCCTCCCAGTGCTCCCGGATCAGGTTTAGGGGTCCCCGTACCTTTCTTCCGTAGAGCAACTCGAAGGGAGAGAACCCTGTCGTTTCCTGGGGCACCTCCCGATAAGCAAATAGGAGGTGCGGCAGGAAGCGTTCCCAGTCTCGGTATTCCTGAGTGAACGTCTTGAGCATTTGCTTGAGGGTCCCATTGAACCTCTCACACAGCCCGTTCGTCTGGGGGTGGTATGGGGAGCTCAGGAGGGACTTAATTTTGCAAACCTGCCAGAGTTGTTGGGTCAATTCAGCCGTAAATTGGGTGCCTCGGTCGGATAGGATTTCTTTTGGAAATCCTACCCGGGAGAACACCTGTACTAGTGCATTCGCTACCGTATCCGCTTGTATGTTGGATAGGGCGACAGCCTCTGGGTACCTGGTAGCGTAGTCCACTACGGTAAGAATGTATCGCTTACCGGAGGGACTAGGGGTAGCCAGTGGTCCCACTAGGTCAATAGCAACCCGGCTGAAGGGTTCCTCTACAATGGGCATATTTACTAGCTGGGCTTTAGGGTGATCGCCTCCCTACTCGTTGACACACATCGCAGGTGTTACAGTAAGTTCTAACGTCAGCGTGCACCCCTGGCCAAAAGAACGTGTGAGTAATGCGGTGTAGGGTACGGGTAACGGCTAGGTGGCCTGCTAAGGGGATGTCGTGGCCTATTTTGAGGATTTCTTGACGGTATTTGTGGGGCACTACCAGCTGTCGCCTACGCTGTCCCCTTTTCTCTGTCCAGCGGTATAGTTTCCCTTTTTCCCATAAGAATGTTTCGTTATCTGCCCCGCCCCCTCCGGTCTCTGCTCGTTCCCGGTACTTTTGTAAGGTCGGGTCAGTCTTAGACTCTGCCTCGAAAGCATCTGGGGTGTCCCAGGGTATGGGGCCTAACCTGTCAGGCAAGGTCGGGGTAGGTCTTACCTGTGTCTCCCTCACTGGTGAGAGCTCTCGCTCCGTCCGGGCTTGGGCCCGTGTAGTCACTGGGTCCGCCTCGTTGTTGCATACTGGAGCATAGGCAGAAGTCATGGGGCCCAAATCGTTGCCCAGTAGTACTTCGGCAGGTAAATTATCCATTAGGCCCACGTTCACATCCCCCTTTCCCGCTCCCCAATCAAGATGCACTTTAGCTGTTGGAATTTTGTACACATCCCCCCCCGCCACTCTAACGGCCACAGTCTGTCCGGATCGCTTGTGCTCTGGCACCAAATGACTCTGTACCAGCGTGATAGTAGCCCCTGTGTCTCGCAATCCCTCGGTAGATCGCCCCTCGAGCCATACCCTCTGCCGATGGTGCTGGCGGTTATCTGAGGCAGCATATACAGGGTCTGCCTCGTGAAGCGGCCCCACATATCCCTCCATAGGGGCCTCTTGGTTAACACAGAGGGCCCGGGCCGGACGATAGGACCCAGAGGGGTAATTGTAATTCCTGGGTGTCTGGTGCGTATTAAGGGGGCAGCTAGCCATGAAATGCCCTGGTTGCTTGCATCAGTGGCAAGTCGGTCTGGGACGCTCAGAGCTGTTATTGGGTGGTCCTGAGTGTCGGACGGGCCCTGTGGGCACCGGGGCTCGGAATTCAGCACGAGGGGGTGCACGGTAAACCTCTCTGGGTTCGACCCGTGCTGGAGCTCGGTAGTTCATGGGTTCGTGAAGACGGGAGTCATAATGTTCATCAGCCAATTTGGCTGCTTCTTCTAAGGTAGAAGGCCGCCTGTCTCGCAGCCATTCCTTCCCTTGCTGTTCCATGCCATTATAAAAATGTTCTAAGAGAAACAATTGTAAAATTTCCTCCCCAGTCACCGCTTTACTTCCGCTCAGCCAGTGATTTGCCGCTCTCCGCATTCGGTGCGCCCATTCCATATGGGTATCGTTAGGCTTCTTTTCCGTGCCCCGAAACTGTCGGCGATACGTGTCCGGAGTTACAGCGTACCGTCGCAACAGTGTCTCCTTAACTAGCTCATACTGTGTCACTTCCTCAGCACCCAGAGTACGAAAGGCTTCCAGGGCTCGCCCGGATAGTTTCCCAGACAATATCGTGGGCCACTCTCTGTTGGGAATCTGGTGCAGGGCACATTGCCTTTCGAAGTCCGCCAAATATTCATCAATCCCTGTCTCGCTCTCTAGGAAGGGTCGAAATGCCGCATAGGGTATCTTGGGCCTCCCAGCATTTTCGACAGGGATGATTACCTGCGGGGCTTCAGCATTGCGGTGTGCGTTCGCTAGGTTGAGTTCGTGGGCTCGAGTCTCTCGTATATCCTCGTCCGCCTCCGCCATCAACTGCTGTACCAATTCCATGGAGGGGTTCGGCCCGTATAATGAGAGCCTTTCCCGAACAATCCTGGTTTTTTCGTCACTAATCGTGGTCGGTGTTTCCGCCATTGTGAAGCTCTGATCCAGTTCGGTCAATTCTGCGATCAGCTCTCTCCTCGGCCGGTTGCTGGCGTACCCCCCTCTGCTTTCAAGTAAATCTTTTAGGGTTGTACGCTTCAATTTTTCGTAAGCGCTCTCCATCCGTTCTGTACCTCTCCTAGGAAATCCAGGAAAATCCCACCGCTGCCACCAAATGTTACGGTTACCCTTAGTCTCGCTGAGAGATGGACCGCTTAGTAGCCTGGATCCCTATTGCTAAAGAGGGGAGAAGCTGCTTTCCATAGTATTCTATATGAGTCTCGCAAATATAGAATAATCTCCCTTAGCTGCAGTACAGCTAGGATACCCTTCTGCCCACAAAAACGAGTCAACGCTGCGATTGAGGGTCAAACAAGAACTCAGGACTGGGATGCCCAGCCTGCTTTTTATTAAGGTTACATGCACACAGGGCACTCCCAGGGGGAGAGGGGGGGAAGCACAAAATCCCCCATCACACATTTAGATAGAGAGCACTGTCCTTTGACAGGCCACAATAGGATTACAGTACTTAAGATAACAAGTTTACAAGTTCATCTTATCAATTAGCAGTCTGGCTCCAGAGGTGATTAGACAATAGTTTCTAAAAGCTGAAAAAAAAGAGTTAACTCTTTATGAAATGATACTTGTTACGGTTTTCTTGGAGCCCTTCTTAGGCGCTGGCTTGCTGGTTCAGGCATTGCTGCTGGGAAATAAGCTCTTCACAACAAAATAACTAATGCTTCTGTAACAGTATCTATCCACTAGCTTTCCAGAATCATTGGGCTCCTCGCCTCCTCCATTCAGGCAATTTTTCCTGCCCCTCTGCATTACCGAGCAATGCAGAGGCTGATGATTCAATCTTTCTGAGAATGCAGTTCATATCATATGATGATTTGTTTGAACGAAGAGGGCCGTGCAGAGATGTCCTGGTGGCTCCGTCACATGGAATCCTGGAATGGCAAGGCTATCTTTGGATCCTCGCCAGACTTTGTACTTTCCTCAGATGCCAGTCTTCTGGGTTGGAGGGCGTCTTTCGAGACCTCTGCGACAGGGGGATCTTGGTCCCCTCTGGAACAGTCGTTACACATCAATTGTCTAGAGCTCTTGGAGGGCTCTTTTGCCATTCGCTCTTTCTCCAAACAATTTACGAATTGATGCATCCTCCTCCGTATGGACAACATATCTGCGGTCCAATACATCAATCGCTTAGGAGGTACGAAATCCAAGATTCTATCAGATCTTGCCTCAGAATTGTTCAGGTTCTGTGCCTCCCGCAACATTTCCCTCCAGGCTCAGTATATTCCTGGAGTTTCCAACACTGTCGCGGACTGGTTTTCTCGTTTTTGGAGAGACTCCAGCAATTGGCGGCTTCTTCGCCCCGTTTTTCAGAAAATTCAGAGAATACACGGTCCCTTTTCTGTGGACCTTTTCGCTTCCAGGATCAATCATCAGTTGCCTCGTTATTTCAGCTGGCTTCCAGATCCGGGAAGCGAGGCTTCGAATGCTTTTCTGCAGAGCTGGCCACAATCCGGAGCATATGCTTTCCCTCCCTTCTCGCTCATCACTAGAACCCTCTGGACGGTCAGGAGATTCAAATGCTCCCTGACAATAATTACCCCCTTTTGGCCAATGCAGCCCTGGTTCCTACTTCCATCTGGAGATGGCTGTTTCTCCGCCTCTTCTTCTGCCCAATCAGCTTGACATACTTTCAGACCCACAAGGAGAACCTCATCCCCTGATTCTCCATGATCGCCTTTCCCTGCTAGCTTGGCAGATTTCAGAGGATCCTGGTCTTCCATAGGCCTTTCAAGAGACGCTCAACATCTCCTTTGAGAATCTTGGGCCCCTGGCACCAGGAAATGTTACACTTCAGCCTGGACGTCATGGGTTAGTTGGTGTTCTCGCAGGCAGGTTGATCCCTTTTCAGCCCCTGTAGTTCTTATTGTAAATTTTCTTTCTGAACTTTTTTCCCAAGGGAAAGCTTATCGCTCCATTAATGTCGTCCGTTCTGCAATTTCAGTGGGCCATTTTCCGGTTGATGGGAATCCGGTTGGAAGACATCCCCTAGTTTGCCGGATTTTAAAAGCCATTCGATTGAAAGTTCCCCCTCCTGCTCGATACTCTCACCTTTGGGATGTTTCCATCATGCTATCCTTTCTTAGGAATTGGCCTCCCAATGCAGAACTTTCTCTTAAACAGTTGTCGGGCAAATTGGCTATGTTACTCTGCTTGGTTTCCTTCCGCAGGATTTCAGATATCCGTGCGCTGGACGTAGAAGGCATTTCCTTTTCCCCTGAGGGCGTTACCTTTTCCATCTCTAAACACACAAAATCCATGTCATCTTCCATCTTCTACCCATATTTCCCTGACGATCCTCAACTCTGTCTGGCTCTCTGTTTGAAATCTTATCTTTTTAGGACGATTTCTTCCCGCCCTTCTTCTGGGGGTCAATTACTAATCTCCTTTGTTCCCCCCTTTCGCCCTGTCTCTTCTCCCACTTTAGCCAGATGGGTGCGTTGGCTCATGTCCTCCGCAGGCATTGATCTTTCGTTTGGCGCTCATTCCGTTCGGAGTGCGGCTGCATCCAAAGCTCTTTTAGCTGGCAGTAACCTTCAAGATATCCTTAAAGCTGCAGATTGGTCTTCTTCAACCACTTTTTCTCGTTTCTATTTTAAACCCATTCTTCACGCTTCTGAGTCTTTTATTGCGTTAAAATTGCAAAATATGAAGCCTCCTGTCTTGACATAAAATTCAGATTATTAATCTTGATTTTATTAAAGACAGGAGGCGAATATTTTCCCACCCTTTTTTCTTCTTGCCTCTCCCGGTGTAGGATTTTAAAAAAAAAGTTTTCTAATAAAGATATTGAAATGTTATGTATATTCATGGTTATGTTTTATTCTATAGTTCTGTACCTAAGAGAACAATTATTATTGTCATTTTTTATTTCTTTTTACAGTTTAATTCTGTGGACGGGATTTTTCCTTGCATCTTTCAAGGCTCGACTAGGATCTTCCACAAAGCTTCAAATTCCTTTCTTCACAGGTGGTTATTGATGTCCGTTCTTCTGTAGTCTTTCAAGAGCTTCACCAAAGAAAAGAGGAAGGACTTAGATTGTTCTGGACTCTTTATTGCTATGCTGTATCCTGATTGGTTATACACTGTTGCTATGTTATTATTTTCTTCCTTTCAGTTTTCTTTGCTGCTGTTTTGGTTTCAGTAAAGAATTATGCAAAATATCTGCCTCCTGTCTTTAATAAAATCAAGATTATTTAGTCACCAAGGTTATAATAATCTGAATTAATTCCTGCTTGATGGTGTCAAGGACCACCAACATCGTCCATGGACCACTGGTTGGCGACCGCTGATCTAAAGCATCAATCGTGTCTCAATACGACCTGGATATGACCTGTCAATCATTTACTCGCAAGTGAACTGAACTAAACTATGCAGTAGTTTATAAAGACCTATTAGACATGGAAAGAAAAAAAACCCAATAAAGTGTGTGATCATAAGAAAATGAGATGCTATCTATTACTAAGTGAATTAGCTAGTGACGGTTATATCGCTTATGTGGGTGCGTCTTTATAGACCAATCATATCCACTTTAGGTAAAGAATGCAAACGCTCAAGTGACATGTTTGCACAGAATCAAGTGATACAAAAACTCATAATTATTTGATAAAGAAAAAAAACTAAAGCTATCTGACTCTATATAACAAGAGTCCGTATAGTCTGATAATGTATCTATCTACAAAGGATAGTGGATAAATAAAAAAAATTAGGTAAAAATAAGTGACCAGATTCTAAATCTTAAACTTATTACAAATTCATGTGGTATTCATATTGGAAACATTTCTGCTGGGGACACTAGAGACCCCGTTAGAGGTATCAGTTTGCGGGTCTAAGGGGAGGTTTAGGTCCCCGGCCACAAACACTGGTCCTTTGGCGTGATCTAGTATTACCTTGACAACACGCTTAACGAACTGATGTTGATCCACGTTTGGTGCGTATATATTTACAAGTGTGATAGGGTGGTCATGAAGCGTGCCTTGCACAACTAAATACCGCCCCTCTGGGTCTTTCTCAATGTGCACTAATTTGAGTGGTACTGTGTTATGCATCAGAATACCCACTCCACCCTTCTTTGCTGACCCTGAAAAGAAGTATGCTGTAGTGTATGTAGTGTCAAACCACTTTGGTTCCCTCCCTTTATGAAAGTGTGTCTCCTGGACAAAAATTATGTGGCTGTTCAGTCTTTTAAATTCTTTAAGCGCTATTGATCTATTACCTGGGTTATTTAGACCCTTAGCATTTATGGTTGTTAATGTGAGGCAAAGGGAGCGGAATCTACCTTCCTTATGGTCCATCCTGGAGAGAGAGAGAGAGAGAGAGAGAGAGAGAGAGGGAGAGAGGGGGGGGGAGAAAAAGAAGGAAGAAAGAGGGGGCCTTTAGGTGTTGAAGATGAAAGAAGAGATACGGAGAAGTAACCAAGATGTTACTTTAACAGTTTCTGCCCAAGACTTAAGGCAGTGAGTAAAAGTTACAAGTGTTATTGCTCTACTCCTACGGAAAGAACTATGCAAGAGGTTATATAAAATACGTAAAACAAGTGAAACAATGAACTAGTGTCTGCTGGGGTAGTAACCCTTAGGCAGAAATAACTCTCTTATTACTATATTTTCTTCTTGGCATCTAAACATCCCGCCAAGCGGTTATACTATTTATGGAATATGCATAGAAGGGAGGGGAGGGGGGGGGGGAAAGGGGATAAGTTGAGGATGGAGGGGAAGAAGAGGGAGAGGGGTGTAGTGGGATCGGGTGTTGGGAGACAAGTTATGTGGTAGTTATTGAGGCATGCCCATTTCCCATTGGGTATTGATAATACACGATTATTGTTCCTGTTAACCCCCACCAAGGTAGAGGGGTGGTGTCTCTGTCACCTATAGGGGAAAGGAGAGGGGGGAAGAGGAGGGGAGGAGGAGGAGGGGGGAAAGGAGGGGGGGAAGAGGGGGTGAGGAGGAGGAGAGGGGGGAAGGGGGGGAGAGAGGGCAGCCTCATCCTCAATTACTTGGCCATGACTCTTTGCAGTTATCATCTATTTTGTAAGGCCATAGTAGTCATGGGGAATAAATGGGGGCACATGTATGAATATAACAACACTGGAATAGTCCTGTGCATAAGGTCCAGTAAGAGTTTGTCAGGCCATGGGCCAATCAGTAATGTTTTTTCAGTAAAGGATACACTGTAATTTAGTAATAGGGCTTCAGGAGCCCCTTTCTTTCTTTTTCTTTCTTTCTCTCTCTCTGTATCAAATTGGTTGTACAATATTTGGAAGGTTCTACCGTCGGGTCAGCCTGATCCAGACGTGGTTGCATTCTCAGCACTGTCTTGCGATGCAAGATGGTTTTCTTCCGCTGGGATTGATAAGGTTGAATAGAAGGTTTGCAGGTCTCCTCCAGGTCTGTACAGCAGTTCTGTTGTTGCGTGATGCAACTAGTGATACAGGGAAGCCCCAGCGGTATTGTATCTTGTGCTCCCTAAGTTTCAAGGTGACATGACTTAATTCCCTTCTTTTTTGGAGCGTTGCCGGTGATATATTTGAAAACAGTTGGATCTCCTCCCCCGCGTGGAACACTTGGTGTTTAGCTTTTGCGCACCTAAGGAGTTCTTCTTTGTCCTTAAAATTGAGGAATTTAACAATAATATCCCTAGGTGGACCTTTTGGCAGTGGTTTGGGCCATAGGGCCCTGTGGGCTCGTTCCATAACAATCTTGGGAGAGGTAGGGGTCCCCTTTATGGCACGAAACAGACTTTGCAGGTAACCCTCTATTGCAGGGGGGTGTATTGTTTCAGAGACCCCCCGTACCCTATTATTCTTGCGGCAACGGTTTTCGAGGTCCTCCAATTTATCCGAGAGGGCCTGTACTGTGTCTTGTTGGTGCTGTATGTCCATACTATTTTGTTGGGCAGCACTGCTTGCTGAGGCTTGGGCCACCTCTACCTGCGCTACCCTGGATTCTAAAGTGTTAATGTCCTTTCTGAGATCACCAAAGAGGCTGTGCATTTCATGTAATACCCCCTTGATATCCTCTTTTGAAGATAGGTATTGCAAGTCATCTTTGGTGAGGGGCTGGGATTGTTTGTCCGCCTGCTGCAACTGTGCAGGAGTGGGTTGGGGCTGTTGGCAGCTTGGCATGTCGTCTATCTGCGTGCTGTTGGTGGGTTCCAGCTGTTTGAGGTATTTGCTTAGGGGCCTAATAGGTGTACTCTTCTATGACCTGGTGGATTTTTTATTAGGAATTACCTCAGGAAGACCCTTGTTAGATTCAGGGGGCTTTAATGTTATAGCTGCTAGTGCAGAAAATGTCCCTTGTTATTAGCAGCAGTTTTTTTAGCTTTTCAGTATAATATAACTCTACGCACCTCTTTTTGTACGTGTGTGAGGGAGGGAGCAGGGACAAAAGCTACGCTCTCTACAACAAACTCCCCTAAACTTAGGGATATGCTGCTTAAAGAATAAGATTTTTAGCCCCCCAGATTATACAATTATTGTGTCTGGGTACAAGGCTGGGTCTTTGCTATTTAGGCAGCTAGTCTCTGTGGCCTGGTTATGGGGGGAAGCGGCGCTATATGCAGTAGTTGCGCAGTTTCTAACGTGTCTGGCGCCTCTCTCCCCGCCGCCCAGACCCACTGTGACTCCTCTTGATTACCCTATGTTGCTATGCCGGCTCCGGATCGCTTTTCAGTTCACCCACGTGGCAGGCCGTCACAATCTGTATGCCCCCGGTGTACCTGACTCGCTTCACTCTCGCAGAGATTTGTCCTCCTGCAGCGCTTGGCTGGTGTGTCTGTTCCGGTGTTTATGCCACCCTGCCTGCTTGAAGTCTTTGCTTGTTCTCGACCGTTGTAAAACTTGTTTTAGTGAACACGGCTGCACTTCCGGTTTTTAGTAACGGCTGTGGTTAATAATGATCTCTTGTAAGCACAGGTGCTGTAGTTCAGGATTTTTATTTCGGTCTTATATTAAGCAAGATCGTCTCCCACTGTATTATTGTGGACATGAGGGTTGTTAGGTGGTGGGTTATGCCATTCCTATACCATTATTCTGCCGTTGGGACTCCTCTAGTGCGCAGCCATCCGCCTGCGTGGCCAAACTCCGCCCCCATATTGGAAACATTTCTATGTTGAATAAATATATTTTTGTGAATCGAACTTTGCTCTCATATGGGAGCAAGAAATATATTTTCTCAAACAATTACTAAATAGTGTTTAAAAAATGGTGATGAATAAAAAGTGCAGTTGACAATATAAATAATAATAGGTAAAGTGATATGATAATATCTAATCATTGTTTAGAAATGATGGGCAAAAAATGATATTAATAAAAGGAATATATTAATAATCAAAAATAGATGAATAACAGATATAATGCTATAGTTTAAAAAGCACCGGTGTCAATGACTTAATTGAGTTTGTCAGGGTATGATGACCTGAATCTATAGATCCAGTAGGTCTCATGTTGGGGGAAGTCTGGACATTCTATTTTGATAATTGTTAGACAAAACAACTTCTAAGGGTGTGATTTTCATTTGGCATTGTTCAGTACCATGTATAGGGCCATGGTGTCTGGAGGTGCTATATTTTTCGGAACCCCTTTTTATGCTCCTAAGGAGTTCTGACCATCTCCAACATACCTTTCTGCAGGTGCGTCCTATATACTGAAGACCACAAATACAGGAGATACAATACACAACATATGTTGAATCACAAGTGATTCTTTGTGACAAATAGAAAGTCTCTCCTGTACTATGTGATCTAAGATGTGTGGTTCACTCCGTAATATGCTCACACATGTGGCACCGACTATGTTTGCATTTGTAATCTTTAATTTATTTTTTGTTTTCATTGCACTGTAGGTAATTTTTTTGTAATTAAGGCCTTGTTTGCACATCACCACTTTACTCAGGGCTAACCTCTCTTAACGTTGGTGCCCTCCTGAAAGTGCACTTGGAATACTTGTCTAGTATTTGCTTGAATATAGGGTCTCTTAGCAGTAGGCTCCAATGCTTGGACCCAATCTTTTTAATCTTTCTATGGTTTGTATTATACCTAGTTATGAAAGAGGTCTTGTGATAGGTGGTATCTGATGGTCTAACTTTTTTTGTGAATAGGTCATCTCTATTAAGGGCCTGTGCTCTTAAAAAGCCTGATTCAATTATTGTATCAGGATAATGTTTTTCTTTAAACCTTCTCCTAATAATGGCACTCTGTGTGTCATAAGTTCCAAATTCAGTACAGTTTCTATGTATCACAAGAGCTGCTGGTGCAACGCCGCCCCCTGCAGACTCGCGGCCAATGGGCCGCCAGGGGGGGGGTGTCAATCAACCCGATCAGGTTGATTTCCGGCGATGTCTGTCCGCCTGCTCAGAGCAGGCGGACAGGTTATGGGGCAGCGGTCTTTGTGACCGCTGCTTCATAACTGCTGTTTCTGGGAAGCCTGCAGGCTCGCCAGAAACACGGGGCATCAAGCTCCATTTGGAGCTTGATAGATAGGCCCCAAAGGGCGGATATTGCAACACCTTGAAAACCATATGCAAAACTCTGTGGAGGAGAAATTGGCTTAACTACAGGTCTGATTCTAATTAAGACCTGATGAACAAGTTTAATATGCAATAAAATTAAAAGAGCTGAAATATGAGCCTTTAGACTAGAGTGATGGCCTAAAAAAACCTTATCTACCCATCCTGAAGAAATTGCAAATTTCGAGATCTTTTAATAGAATGTCATGTGTATCCCCGATCTTAATACCCAGATAGATTGCCTTTCCACATATTTTCAATATTCCTATTCACAGGTTTACGATCCTGAATCAAGGCCTCTATGACAGAATCAGAAAACCTTTTTTGAGGTAGTATATTTTGCAGCTGATAAGCACTGGACACCTGGACTGGATCTTCATGTCACATCCTCAGAAGCCAAACAGGAGCTAATGACATTGCAGAATTTGATGCTGCTTGATCCGAGCAATAATACATGGTAAAAGAACAATTGGAGGAAAAGACAAACTAGCTGATGAGACCAAGGAACTGCTAGAGCATCTATCAATTCTGCTTGAGGATCTCTCAACCTCAGAAGAACAAAAGGAAGAAATTGCAAAACAAAAAGCAAATTTGTTGTCCACTTATAGACTCCAGAAATGTGAGGAGAGGAATATAGTATGCTAATATATTCCTGTGCAATGCAGGATACAAGGACCCTCTTCATGGCTAGGGCACTGTGGTACCCCTAGATCATATGTATAGGCTACTGACATAGAGTTGTAAAACTGAAATCAAATAATTGTAACAACCCTAAAAATAAGCTTTTCAGATCCAGGAAAGGCATGAAGATTTCCTCCCTCTAAGTTATTACAAAGAGGAAATTGGAATAAAATTCCCTGTTGCTTACTGTCACTTGAACATCTTCCAAATCCAGAACCCACAGAATTAAGCTACTTGTTACTCTGGACTCTTAAGACACGAGTCAGAAGAAAACTCTGGTCAAGGATGTCGCAAAAACTCTTGCATTAGATAGACAGGATCACACAAATCTTCTATAATACAAATCACATTCTCAACCAACCTCACAATCTATACTTGCATTACATGAAATGCACAAACACATGTTATACAAAGTCGCATGATTCATTTTTCCAAATTCAAACATGCAGGAAAGGTGAGAATTCTCACATGCACACTTATACAGTTATGGACTTATTCCTTCTTGAACTGTATATAACTTATCTTATATCTGTTTGAAAACAAAAGCCAAATACTTAGAGAGAACAATGGAAAATAAAAACTTCATTAGTTATCTCTTCTACACCCACCGGGAGTGTAATTTCCACTGCTGGCTGTGAGTACCCACGGCTGCGAGTTTTGCAGTGACATGGGATGTGTACCCAGTACAGTTTTAAAGTGTGCAGTCCATTTCTATGTAGATACAGATCTCAAAATGTCACGAGAGAGAGAGGAGAGAGAGGAGAAGAAGAGAGGAGAGAGAGGAGAAGAGGAGAAGAAGGTAGAGTTAAGGGAGAATGGCCAAAAAGAAAAGGGTGAAGGGATATGAAAGAGGTGAGAGAGTATAAAGGGAAGATATGGCCTGAGATGGAAGGGCGAGGGTAAAAAGAGAGACTGAAGAGAGGAGGGAGCCGAGAAAGATAGTTAAAAGCGAGAAGGGAGAGATGATGAAAAAGAAAAAAATTCTACAGGTCTGCTATGACCTACCATGACTGTCAGCATTCTCTGTAAACAACTTCCTTTTTCTATCCAGCTGTTGTCTTCCCCAGAACCTCTAGCTGCTATGAACTTATTTTTGTTAATGTTTTACTGTATGTAGCATTATTTCATTCATATATATATATATATATATATATATATATATATATATTTATTATACACACGCACACACACACATATATACACTAAAATAGAATTAATGCTTGCTGCAGAACACATGTGAGATGAGTGTGCTTCATGTAAGGTCATTTTGAGTTTTGCCCTTTTTTTTTTTTACATAATCTGCCGTTTGGTAATGTGGGTTATGTGATCATTTGTATAGAATTATTCTAAAAAAGAGGTAACATAATTAAAATATGTTTTAGAAAATAAAATATTAACATAAGAAAGTCAGGAAAGAATTTTTTTATTTTATATCCATTATTTTAATCAACAAAGTATCTAGTGAAAAACTACAGAACACGGGGTGTAAAAAACCATTTAAATGAAAAAACATGACTGGGGTTTAGCTGCTTAATAGGACGTCCCATATTCAGTTGCAAAATGATGCATCAAAGTCAAAGGGCTTACTTATCAATTGTGTGAATTAGCTGCGTAAAGGACACGTGCAGCAGAAAAACAAAATGAGTGATCAAGCAATATTCCAGAATATATCATATGACAAAAAAAAAAAAAACAGTTAAGAAAAGTGAAGGTACAAAATGCACTAGTACAAATAAAATATCCCTGAATATTAAGATTAATACAATTGACAGTTACATTTTCTTAAAATGTCACTTGAAAATAGCTTTGTTCAAAGATTAAAAACACTCCCTTTGTCACGTTTTATTTTGCTTGCATATGTTGGTAAATCTACACACTGAATACATTACTCATCTTTACTGTGCTTACTGAAATGGCTTTTAGGTCACCTTGTGCTATACTATTTGTTGATGAGCCCTTCAACAAATAAATTCCCTGTGCAGATTAGCTATTGTGCCATCTAACCCCTAAATTTGTGATAGCAACCCTATAAAAATAACAATCATAACAGTAATACTGTAATGAGTAATGCCACTTGGGAACTGCCTGCATGTGCTTTATGTCTCCTAGGCTGCCTGAGAAACCATTCTCTTTATTTGTAGCACAAGTATGTTCTCTAGAACAAATCAGCCTGTAGTCACTGCTATGGGATGTGAACCCATCCCAGCCCTAGGTAAAGAGAGCGTAGGGTGCTGGTACAAAGCGCCAACAGGGCAGACAGTGACAGCGCTTTAGGATGGTAATTAACAGCTACCAATCAAGTCCGGGTAACTTTCTCTGGAGGCATAAATCCGGAGTCCCCAAGTGCCCTTAAGGAAACATTTCCATTTGGACGGATAACCAAGTGACTGATGCTGCCGTTGTTAAGAGACATGCGGAGCCAACCTTCAGGGGGGAACTGCAGTGCTCTGTAGAAGGAAAAAGACCATGATCAGTCACAATATTGGCAATAGGGATACAATATACAGAAGGTGTCCTATTACACTGTTGTCATTTATATGATGATATTCACAAGTTTGTTGCTCATCAAAGCTCTGCTTTATACCAACAGAACAAAAGGAATAAAATGTAATGACGTAACCATTACCTACTCTGTGTTTTCACTATGTGTTCACACATGGATAAAAATAACTTTTTTTTTTTTTTTTTTAAATCTAAAATCATTTTTTTTTTTAATTTTTAGGAAAAATCTATTTAAAGAATTGCATTTAAGATGAATTAAAATCCTAAAGGTTATTCGTCCTGTTATAAGGATTCGTTTTTAATTACGTAGCATGAGGTTGTATATTGATGGCTGCAATGTTTACATTTTTTGGTAAATGGGTTCCATTAATCTATTCACAGTGGAATGCTCTCACAGAGGTTTGTTGGGCATTTTTTTTATATATCTAGAAGATATCACAGATGCTTGGTTTCGTAGTTCTCAAAACTGAGGGAATTTGTGTCTGCAGATAACGCGACTCTTCCTCACAGCACAAATATTATAAAATGAACATACTGTACAGAATTGAGAAAAAGACCTCAAAACCATTCTTTCTAAACCGTGAAAGTTTTTAATTAATTGTGTGTACATAGATTTGCAGAGAAACAACATGTAGTTTAGAAAAAATCCAATTGACTTAATTTATTAAAATGTGCACAATCTTTTTAAATTCACACTTTCTAAGGCACTAGATCCTACTAAGCATGTGCAATAATGCACAGTATATGTCATTGGCTTACTGGTGTGTTCAGCTAACTCCCAGTAGTGCATTGCTTCTCCTTTAATAAAAGGATACCAAAAGAATGAAGCAAAATTTATAAGAGGTAAATTGTAAAGTTGTTTAAAAATGTATGCTCTATCTGAATCACACAAGTCTTAGTGACTAGTGTCTTAAATTGATTAGATTTAAATCAAATCCACAACATGCTCACATTTCTGGGACAGCACACAGTTTTAACAGAAGAGGGGCTTATATTGAGAAGAAATATTATAAATGCTCTGTTTTTATGTATTGACATTTGTCACGGACCAGCGGCCTATACCAGCCTAGAGGGTTGATCCGGTGATCTAACTCTGGGCATGCTGTGCCGCCAGTCCTTCCCTTTCCCTTCCGCCCTGCCATCAGGGGTTGTGACGGTTATGGATACCAGGCTGCAAGGACAATCCCTTCACCAGTTGGATTATTATGTTTTCCCCCAGTTCCCCTTGTTTGTTACAGTAACTGAACTTTGCCCTGAAAGAGCTGATCGCTACCCCACTTTACCCTCTTTCCACCTGGCCGTGTCACCAGAGATTCCTGCTGGAGTTTGACCTAGTTTGCTCCGAAAGCCCCTTGCTCCAGAGCTCCACTCTTTTGAGTCCTTACATACAGTTGATAGGCATGGGTTAGGGTGAGTTCTAAGAGGGAGCTCACTCAGGAACCTGGGGTTTTTGACACCCCCACTTTGGACTGTTCCTGAGTTCCTTTCCCAGGCTATCGCTCCAGTAACGGATCATGTCGCTTTTTGGACTGTGACATCTGGGGACCATGAACTCTCCAATGAAACCCTGGAATAGCCGTTGCTCCCTCAGGTTCACCCGAAACAACAACCTTTCCATTGCGGGGATCTCTATGTTCCTATGGCCTCTATGAAGGAGCCAGACTGCCTGGAGGGGGGTATTGTTCTCCTAATGGGATTAGCTCTTATTAGATGGCAATTGTGTATAAATATTGAGTGAGTTTTGTGTGAATAAATCCGTTTTTGTTTCACTTTAATACTGGTCTTGTCTGGTTATTAGGGTGGGCTACTGGCTAAAATCACTTTCCAGCACTGCAGCTACAGATTCCAGGGTTGAAGGACTTTTTGGCGGGGATACCCAGTCGGGGTATCCAGAGTCCGTCACAACATTCTATATATTTTGTTTGCAAAACAGAAGTGTTTAACAGGGAAGTTAATTATATGATTTAATCTTGGAAATACCAGTGGTTGATCATTTCAGTGACACCTCTGCATATTAGGACCTTTTTTCCTGTATTCTTAAATAATAAATCTTTGCTTTATGAAACATGATGCAAAGCAATGGAACAGTTAAAAGGCAGTGTTCGAGTGCATTTAAAAATTACATCAAACGTTGCTTGTGCTGTTCATTAGAATGAAAAAATAAATTAAAATGTCTAAGGAGAGATAAATACCACATATCTTAAATTACATTTATTTAATATAAAATAAAAAGTGTGGGGGGTAGTTTGACAGTCATAGATGAGCAGGAAAATTAAACTAAGAGGTGGTGTTATCATTAATAGATGTAGAAGGTAAATTTAGAATACTAACCTGCATACAATATAACGAATGACATTGGCGTGACAGATTACAATCTCATAGCTGTCCTCTTCCTGTTTGGGGTCAGCACGATGAATTAATTGCCTGAAAGCAGCCTCGATTCGAGCGCCATCTTCATAATACTGCTGAAAGCAGATGCACGAGACAACAAAAACTGCTTATCTTTACTAACTCACAATTACACTGCTGCACCACGAATGAGCATACATCTAAATACAGGCTGTAATGAGGAGACCTTACCACTACATCTGGTTTCCAGTGAGATACAGGGGGCTCTGGTCGGATAGGGGCTCCTTCCCTTAGCAAATCACAACTTGTTTGTTCTACACCTGTAAAATTGAGGTAGGTTTAAAAATCCCTGAAATATCTCTGACCATACTCCAGTGGCATCCACAACCTTCATTATCAACATTAAAGGAATAAATATACATAAACATACATATAGTCATCTAAATCAAAACCAGTTTATCTGCAAAATTTCACTGCTCAACTCAATAGAGTAAAAACATTCACCAAAAAGATCAGGACTACCTTCCATGTTCAAAGGATAACATGCTCAGTAGCTTTATAAGGCCCATCCTGTCCCTTTTGCAGAATTTGACATGCAAGCAATCAAGGTGTGTACATAAATACCTTACCTGATAAATGTATTTCTTGTTGGTGAGAGTCCACAAAATTTCTTATGGTTTGGAATTCATTAGCTGGCTACCAGGAGGCGGCAGACACCCTACAACAGAGTTTTAATATCCCTCCAACTTCCCTGACCCTCCCAGTATTTTGTATAGCCAAGAATAGGAGAAGTAAGAAGGATAGTAGGGTAAAGAGGTGCAAACTAGAAACTGACGCCACTAAGAAAAATGCAGGTTTGTGGATTCTAACCACCAAGAAAGAAATATTTATCAGGTAAGCATAAATTATGTTTTCTTTCTAATGGTGGTGAGAGTTCACAAAATTCCTTAATGTTGGGAACTAATACCCAAGTTGTGGAGTCCCAGAAAAAATGTGTGTGACAAAAAGAAAGCGGCAAGTACCTATTTACCAGGAACCACAACCTGAACAAAACCTCCCTGCCAAAAGCTGCATCAGTTGAGGCAAATACATCAAATGATAAACATAATGAAAGTGTGCAAAGACGACCAAATTGCAGCCTTGCAAATGTGCTCTACTGACTAAAAAAACTCAGGATCCTGAAGATAACACCTTAAACCATGACTACATCAAGATGGTGTCATAATCTCCCTCTCTCAAAGATTTGTGATTAGAACATAAGGAAAAACACTAGATGTCCTGATTAGTATGCTTTGAAAAGGCTATGGCCTGAGAAAAAACACCTGGTACAAGGGATCACAAGTAGGAACCGATATTTCAGAGATGGACCTAACCGATATCATGGCTAACAGAAAGCATAACCTTCCCAGAAACCCACTATAGGACCGAAAAAAGTCAGAGGTTCAACAGGGAGAAAATGACAAAAACCATAAGAACCAATCTCAATTTCCCAGAGAGAAAATATAGGCTTGATACCTGGTCTGAGTCTAACCCAAGTACAAATAAACACAGAAATGTCTGGCAGACTAGCAAGCTTTCTGTGTAATAAAATAGGAAACACAGAAGTGACCCGCCAAATTGCTGGTCAAACAAACCTCTGTCTCACCAGGAATTGTAATACTTGGGAAGCTGAACAGAAGGCTATGTAGAACCCCGAACTGAAACCCAAGGAAAGAACACTTTCCACACCTTGTGGAAATTGTTAATGACTGGTTGGCATACCAGAATCAAAAAGGTCCTCTACAAAGTCCGAGACCTCTTTGGATAAAAACTAAGATGAGATCGGGAGTTGAAGATGCCACAAAAAAAAAAAAAAAAAAAAAAAAGGAAGGACTGAACATCTGAACCAGATCAGTATATAATTTGTGGAAGACCCATCAGGAGCTATTAAAAATTGTTGAAATTCGATCCTAAGAGATCTGAACAACCCACGGAAATAAAGGAACTGTTGGGGAAAAAAACAAAACACAGATAAACAATATCCCCTATCAATCCCACTTGAGGAACCTCAAGTCTATGATTCAGACCGAAAAGCCAACAAGACAATTACTGAGAAGACCCCAATGTCCCACCTATTGGTCAAAAATGTTCTGAATGAATGACCAGTCTCAAGTGTAAAACCTGACCACTCAGATAATCTCTTTCCCCAAAGATAACAGGAATGAGAATTGCCGGAATGGTACAGTGACGAGCTTCTGTCCTATTCAGAATGCTAGAAACTACTGACATCACTAGAGCGCAGTAAGTACCACCCTGATAATTGATATATGGCTACTCTTTACAATTGACGGACTGAAAAGAAAGTAAATAACAGTCCAATGGTTAAGAGAAACAAACATAGCTCAGCACCTGAAATGACCCTCTGGGTAGTGCACACTGGACAGGAGGCCACGGCCTAGGCCCCAAAGTAATACAGCAGAAAGTTCACCTCCACAGCACTGTGTATCCAAAAACTTTTAATGAAGCATACAAACAAGTACAAAAATGCGATGTTTCGGGTTCCCAAGCCCTTAATCATGCAAGGTTCATAGGTACACATGTGCTACCTTTAAAGGCTGAATCAACATGCACAGAAATGTAACTATGTATACGCCATATATGTGTTAACTATGTATATATATCACCACCTAGTTGACAGTCGCAACATTAAACGTACCCTATTAAAAAATACTTATTTTCTTATTATTTTTCTAAAGACAGAGACAGCATATGTAAATACCAATCTTGATAGAAATACATAACAAAAAAAGCAATGAATAATCATTAAGGAAAAAACATTTCTATTAATTAGAACTTATTACAAAAAGAAATTTAAAAAAAATATATATACACATTTCAAAATGTTGCAACTGTCCACTAGGTGGTGTATACATAGTTAAATCTCTGTGCATGTTGATTGGTTAATTCAGCCTTTAAAAAGGTAGCACAGGTGTACCTATGAACTTGCATGATTAAGGTCTTGTGAGCCCGAAACGTCACATTTTTAAACTTGTCTTTATGCTTCATTAAAAGTTTTTGGATACACAGTGCTGTGGACGTGAACTTTCTGCTGTAGTCCAATGGATAAGCCACTCCTGAAGATCTTTGAAGATCACAAAGATGGCGTCCTCGGAAGATAATTCCCATGACAGACAGAAAAAAAAAAAAAAAAAAAGGATTATTCCCTCAAGAAACTAAAATGGGGAATATCCACCAAGAAATACAATCTGCTGACTGAAGGATCCAGATGGATAAACTGAGACAGGTTGGTAAAGTCTCCATTCCCAGCCTAGCATGCATAGCTGAAATGGACACAAATGAAGCCTTCAATGGAATGGCGAACAATGCTGTCATCATAAGACCCCCTATCTCCATACATTGAGCCACAACAACCTGAGACTGGAACTGCAAATTCTATGATCACTCCGTGCAACAAAACCATTGTAAGTGGGGTCGACGTTTGCAATGTTGAACCTCCAACTTTGACTGCAAAGAATGAGAGTAGCTGTGCAGTATAAATGGTCAAAAACAAGTAAAAATTAAATTTAAATCAAAACATCATCTAAGTAGGAAGTCACAGCTTTCCTGAACCTTGACGACTGACAGAGTAGTGTCCAGGACCTTGTAAAACTACAAAGAAAAATTAAAAATGGATAAGATCTGTCCAGAATCATAAAACAAAGGAAACCGTGATGTTCCTGGAGATGTGCAGCCAAGCAGACTATAGCTGAGAGATTTGACAAGGTCCAATTTAAAATAGAGAATTCTCTAAAACTTGTGTAAGGACAGCAGATCCAGAATGGGTCTGAATGATCACTCCTTCACTAGGACTGCAAGTACAGTGGAATTGGAACAAAAAACAAGCACTCCCATTTCCTCCAAACCCTGAATGGAATGGATTGTGCTGAAATGACATATACCAAAAGTATATGATTCCTGGATTGTCAGACAGGGCAAAGCCAAGCGATGGCATACTCTTAGCTTTAGACCTTTTATTTTCCTGAGGTAAGAAGGCTCTCTTGCCATTCGTGACCTTAAATTAAATAAAGAATCCAAGCCAGGATCCAACAAAAAAAAACTGCTCTAGCAACCAAAGGAGATGTTTAGGAAAAAAGTGACATGCCTTAATTTAGGAATGACCTAGTGCCTCTTTAGACTCTCTGAAAGACTGTTTGCTCTCAAAGGAAGTGAGGTTCTTCTCACCAAAGGAGAGATGTGTCCATGCACTTAGAAAGAATTCACAGAACTCTAAGGGAAAATCTGGAACATGAATAACCCTGAAATTCAGTAGATTGAGGAAACAGAATTCCAGGCATGTCACATTCCTTGACCTCATTACTGTGACCAATATGATGACACAGACCCAGAGATGATGTGCAAATAATCTCTAGATGTTTTGCAAAATTATGCTCTATAGGTTTAGGATGCAATACTACACTAAATAAAGAACATACGTTCTAGCTAAAACAGAAAAATAATCTTGTCTGCTTTCTGATCTGAACTCTAACTCAAAAGATCTCAAAAGACAGAGAGAGGAAAGAACCACCTGAGTCAGCTATATGAACTGGCTTGAACTCTAGGCACAGCAACCTCACCCTGAGTAGAGGAATAAGGATGAATGTGTTATGTGCACTTTAATGCGGCGACAAAGACAATACTATGTTGAAGTGATTGATAGGGTTGGGGGAATATCAGTAACACCACCCTGTATAGAGTATACATAAAAAGACAAACTCATCTGACTGTAAGACAGAGATTAAGTAAGTGCTGCAAGCTTTAGCAGGAGGAGGGAGAGTGAGCAAAGTGCAACACCTGAGCCAGTAGTCTGCTTTCTATAAGGATCTAAACCCAGCAGAACCACTTCCTTTCTGCTCTAATGTAAAAAAAAACATTAGGATGATGAAAACAACATGTTGATAAAAAATAATTAATAAAGTGAATAGGTAGCCCTTGACAGTATAAGGAAATACTGCATGTAGGCGATTCCCTTTTATTGTGACGCCAATCACAATCTGAACTATGGGCTAGTAATGTTTCCCCAATAAGCCTAATTGGACACATACTGACTAAAAAGTTAGACATTAATAAATGTGTCTAGGTTTGTGTAATACAGGCACTGACATAAGAAAAACTGATTACAGTGGAAATTGCAAATGTCAGCAGATACTCAGCAGAAAAGTGTGTAAACAAATATCTGTCATACAGTGTTCTGTACAGATTCTTTGGAATAAATAAAATGTTTAACTTCCTGGTCTGTGGTGACATTTAAATACATTTAAATAACAGAAAATTAAATAGAAGCATATCTAAATTCTAGCCATGTGGCATATTGCATCAAAATGCTGATACAATAGGGTGTAACTTATATTAACATTTTCTCTGCGTTGTTGCATTATTGTACATCCGTTTAGCTATGCTCACTGTAGTGTGACTATAGTGTGCTTAGTAATTGCTTTCAGTGTCTAGCATAGTAAAATCAAGCAATTCAATCCATTTAAAAATAAAAAAGTGACAACGTTGGACACTAGGGACTAATAACTGCATGAGTTTATGTTGACTTGCAATAATTTAAGTCCCCATAAATACAACAGTTGCACCTTTTCTCTTTGACTGAGCCTCCTAATGCTCTTAGAATAGAGTCTTACCCACTACAATGCGGCTCCGGAATGGCGAGGCATTTCTCCAGTAGTGCACAGAGGCCTCAATATCAGGGAAAGCGGAGAGCGTGCCAAAATGACAACCGCCGCAAAAACATAATTTATGTAAGAATTTACCTGATAAATTCATTTCTTTCATATTGGCAAGAGTCCATGAGCTAGTGACGTATGGGATATACATTCCTACCAGGAGGGGCAGTTTCCCAAACCTCAAAATGCCTATAAATACACCCCCCACCACACCCACAATTCAGTTTAACGAATAGCCAAGAAGTGGGGTGATAAGAAAGGAGCGAAAGCATCAACAAGGAATTGGAATAATTGTGCTTTATACAAAAAAATCATAACCACCACAAAAAGGGTGGGCCTCATGGACTCTTGCCAATATGAAAGAAATTAATTTATCAGGTAAATTCTTACATAAATTATGTTTTCTTTCATGTAATTGGCAAGAGTCCATGAGCTAGTGACGTATGGGATAGCAAATACCCAAGATGTGGAACTCCACGCAAGAGTCACTAGAGAGGGAGGGATAAAAATAAAGACAGCCAATTCCGCTGAAAAAAGAATCCACAACCCAAATCAAAAAGTTTTAATCTTTATAATGAAAAAAAACTGAAATTATAATCAGAAGAATCAAACTGAAACAGCTGCCTGAAGTACTTTTCTACCAAAAACTGCTTCTGAAGAAGAGAAAACATCAAAATGGTAGAATTTAGTAAAAGTATGCAAAGAAGACCAAGTTGCTGCTTTGCAAATCTGATCAACAGAAGCTTCATTCTTAAAAGCCCAGGAAGTAGAAACTGACCTAGTAGAATAAGCCGTAATCCTCTGAGGCGGGGATTTACCCGACTCCAAATAAGCATGATGAATCAAAAGCTTTAACCAAAGAAATGGCAGAAGCCTTCTGACCTTTCCTAGAACCAGAAAAGATAATAAATAGACTAGAAGTCTTTCTGAAATCTTTAGTAGCTTCAACATAATATTTCAAAGCTCTTACCACATCCAAAGAATTCTTAGGACACAACGAAGGGACAACAATTTCTCTACTAATGTTGTTGGAATTCACAACTTTAGGTAAAAATTTAAATGAAGTCCGCAAAACCGCCTTATCCTGATGAAAAATCAGAAAAGGAGACTCACAAGAAAGAGCAGATAATTCAGAAACTCTTCTAGCAGAAGAGATGGCCAAAAGGAACAATACTTTCCAAGAAAGTAATTTAATGTCCAGAGAATGCATAGGCTCAAATGGAGGAGCCTGTAAAGCCCTCAAAACCAAATTAAGACTCCAAGGAGGAGAAATCGGCTTAATGACAGGCTTGATACGAACCAAAGCCTGTACAGAACAATGAATATCAGGAAGATTAGCAATTTTTCTGTGAAACAGAACATAAAGAGCAGAGATTTGTCCTTTCAAGGAACTTGCAGACAAACCCTTATCCAAACCATCCTGAAGAAACTGTAAAATTCTAGGAATTCTAAAAGAATGCCAAGAGAATTTATGAGAAGAACACCATGAAATGTAAGTCTTCCAAACTCGGTAATAAATCTTTCTAGACACAGATTTGCGAGCCTGCAACATAGTATTAATCACTGAGTCAGAGAAACCTCTATGACTAAGCACTAGGCGTTCAATCTCCATACCTTCAAATTTAATGATTTGAGATCCTGATGGAAAAATGGACCTTGAGATAGAAGGTCTGGCCTTAACGGAAGTGGCCAAGGTTGGCAACTGGACATCTGAACAAGATCCGCATACCAAAACCTGTGTGGCCATGCTGGAGCCACCAGCAGTACAAATGAACGCTCCATTATGATTTTGGAAATCACTCTTGGAAGAAGAACTAGAGGCGGAAAGACATAAGCAGGTTGATAATTCCAAGGAAGTGACAACGCATCCACTGCTTCCGCCTAAGGATCCCTGGACCTGGACAGATACCTGGGAAGTTTCCTGTTTAGATGAGAAGCCATCAGATCTATTTCTGGAAGACCCCACATCTCAACAATCTGAAGAAACACATCTGGGTGAAGAGACCATTCTCCCGGATGTAAAGTCTGGCAACGGAGATAATCCGCTTCCCAATTGTCTATACCTGGGATATGGACCGCAGAGATTAGACAGGAGCTGGATTCCACCCATGCAAGTATCCAAGATACTTCTTTCATAGCCTGAGGACTGCGAGTCCCACCTTGATGATTGACATACGCCACGGTTGTGACATTGTCTGTCTGAAAACAAATAAACGGGTCTCTCTTCAGAAGAGGCCAAAACTGAAGAGCTCTGAGAATCGCACGGAGTTCCAAAATATTGATTGGTAATCTCGCCTCTTGAGATTTCCAAACCCCCTGCGCTGTCAGAGATCCCCAGACAGCTCCCCAACCTGAAAGACTTGCATCTGTTGTAATCACAGTCCAGGTTGGACGAACAAAAGAGGCCCCCTGAACTAAACGATGGTGATCTAACCACCAAGTCAGAGATAGTCGAACATTGGGATTTAAGGATATTAATTGTGATATCTTTGTATAATCCCTGCACCATTAGCTCAGAATACAAAGCTGAAGAGGTCTCATGTGAAAACGAGCAAAGGGGATCGCGTCCGATGCTGCAGTCATGAGACCTAAAACCTCCATGTACATAGCTACTGAAGGTTCCGACAAGCTGAAACCAATTTCAGACGTCTTTTGTCTGTTAGAGACAAAGTCATGGATACTGAATCTATTTGGAATCCTAAAAAGGTTACCCTTGTCTGAGGAATCAAGGAACTTTTTGGTAAATTGATCCTCCAACCATGTCTTTGAAGAAACAACACTAGTTGATTCGTGTGAGATTCTGCAGAATGTAAAGACTGAGCAAGTACCAAGATATCGTTCAAATAAGGAAACACCGCAATACCCCGCTCTCTGATTACAGAGAGTAGGGCACCGAAAACCTTTGAAAAGATCCTTGGAGCTGTTGCTAGGACAGAAGGAAGAGCAACACATTGGTAATGCTTGTCTAGAAAAGAGAATCTCAGGAACTGATAGTGATCTGGATGAATCGGAATATGAAGATATGCATCCTGTAAGTCTATTGTGGAAATATTTTGCACCTTGCTGAAGAAAAGGCAGAATAGTCCTTAGTCACCATTTTGAATGTTGGTATTCTTACATAATGATTCAAAATTTTTAGATCCATAATTGGTCTGAAAGAATTTTCTTTCTTTGGAACAATGAACAGATTTGAATAAAACCCCAGACCCCGTTCCGGAAAGGGAACTGGCACAATTACCCCGGATAACCCCAGGTCTGAAACACACTTCAGGAAAGCCTGAGCCTTTACTGGGTTCACTGGAATGCGTGAGTGAAAAACTTCTCACAGGCGGTCTTACCTTGAAACCTATTCTGTACCCTTGAGAAACAATGTTCTGGATCCAATGATTTTGGATTGAATTGATCCAAACATCTTTGAAAAATCTTAGTCTGCCCCCTACCAGCTGCGCTGGAATGAGGGCCGCACCTTCATGCGGACTTGGGGGCTGATTTTGATTTTCTAAAAGGCTTGGATTTATTCCAGACTGGAGAAGGCTTCCAATTGGAAACCGTTCCTTTAGGGGAAGGGTCAGGTTTCTGTTCTTTATTCTGACGAAAGGAACAAAAACGGTTAGCAGCCCTAAATTTACCCTTAGATTTTTTTATCCTGAGGCAAAAAGGCTCCCTTCCCCCCAGTGACAGTTGAAATAATAGAATCCAACTGAGAACCAAATAATTTATTACCTTGGAAAGAAAGAGATAGCAACGTTGACTTAGAAGTCATATACGCATTCCATAAAGCTCTTCTAGCTAAAATAGCTAAAGACATATACCTGACATCAATTCTAATGATATAAAAAATGGCATCACAAATTAAATTATTAGCATGTTGAATTAGCTTAACAATGCTATACACATTAGGATCTGGTACTTGTTGCGCTAAAGTTTCCAACCAAAAAGTTGAAGCCGCAGCAACATCAGACTGAGTCTACCCTTGTACCGTGCTTTTTGTTTTTAAATGCCTGATGTCGATATTTTATGGAGAATAAAGAAACGCTTTTACCATATCCGGTGTTCGTTTTGGTTTGGTTGCCGCAGCAACATCAGCCAAAGAAATAGCAGGCCTAAGAAGATGACCTGAACATAAATAAGCCTTCCTTAGATAAGATTCAAGCTTCCTATCTAAAAGGATCTTTAAAAGAAGTACTATCTGCCGTAGGAATAGTAGTACGCTTTGCAAGAGTAGAGATAGCCCCATCAACTTTGCGGATCTTTTCCCAAAACTCCAATCTATCAGTCGGCAAAGGGTACAGTTTCTTAAATCTTGAAGGAGTAAATGAAGTACCCAGACTATTCCATTCCCTAGAAATTACATCCGAATCAGCATCAGGAACTGGAAAAACCTCTGGAATAACTACATGAGGATTAAAAACCGAATTTAAACGTTTACTGGTTTTAATATCAAGAGGACTAGTCTCCTCCATATCTAATGCAATCAACACCTCTTTTAATAAAGAACGAATATACTCCACTTTAAATAAATATGAAGTTTTGTCAGTGTCAATATCTGAGGCAGAATCTTCTGAACCAGATAGATCCTCATCAGAGATAGATAAATCAGAATGCTGTCGGTCATTTAAAAATTCATCTGATTTATGAGAAGTTTTAAAAGACCTCTTACGTTTATTAGAAGGTGGTATAACAGACAAGGCCTTCTGAATAGAATTAGAAACAAATTCTCTCACATTAACAGGAATATCCTGAACATTAGATGTTGAAGGAACAACAACAGGTAATGGATTACTACTAATGGAAGTATTGTCTGCTTTTGAAAGTTTATCATGACAACTAATACAAACTACAGCCGGAGGAACAGTTACCACAAGTTTAAAACAAATGCACTTAGCTTTGGTAGAACCGACATCAGGCAGCAGCATTCCAGAAGTAGATTCTGAGACAGGGTCAGATTGAGACATCTTGCAATATGTAATAGAAAAAACAAGATATAAAGCAAAATTATCAATTTCCTTATGACAATTTAAGGAATGGGAAAAAATGCAAACAGAATAAGCCTCTGGAAACCAGAAGCAAAAAGAAATAATGACTTAAATAATGTCAAAAATCTGGCGCCAAGTATGACGCCCACAACTGACAAATATATATATTTTTTTTATTATTATTTTTGGCGCCAAAATAGTCTGCAACAAACACAAGCGTCATAGATGACTCAACTACGTGAAAACTCTCGGCGCCAACTAACGCCAGAAATGACGTCATAACGTCAACAAACGTAATTCTCGCGCCAAAAAAGTATTGTGCCAAAAAAGACGCAATAAATTATAGCATTTTGTGCTCCCACGAGCCTAACAGCCCGCAATTTAGAAAAGAAAGTCAATTTGAAAAATTTCAGGTAAGAAATAAATTTTTTCATATACATTTCCCAAAAATGAAACTGACAGTCTGCAAGAAGGAAATATACTGATTAACCTGAATCATGGCAAATATAAGTATAAAACATATATTTAGAACTTTACATATAAAGTGCCAAACCATAGCTGAGAGTGTCATAAATAAAAGAAGACACTCATCTACATAAAGTAGATAGCCAAACCAGTACTGAAACGAGAATCAGTAGAGGTAATAGTATATAAGAGTATATCGTCGATCTGAAAAGGGAGGTAGGAGATGAATCTCTATGACCAATAACAGAGAACCTATGAAATAGATCCCCGTTATGATGACCATTACATTCAATAGGTAATACTCCCTTCACATCCCTCTGTCATTCACTGCACTCTGAGAGGAACCGGGCTTCAGCATGCTGAGAAGCGCATATCAACGTAGAAATCTAGCACAAAAACTTACTTCACCACCTCCATAGGAGGCAAAGTTTGTAAAAACTGAATTGTGGGTGTGGTGGGGGTGTATTTATAGGCATTTTGAGGTTTGGGAAACTTTGCCCCTCCTGGTAGGAATATATATCCCATACGTCACTAGCTCATGGACTCTTGCCAATTACATGAAAGAAATGGCAATTAACGCTCTCCCCTCTGTGGGTAAAAAAAAAAAAAAAACGACAATAGCGCTCTGCTTTTTTTTCCTTCTTCCACAAAATGGATCCCCAGCACCTTCTTAGCGCTCCTGCAGCTGCCTGACAGAACGAGGGGCCCTAAGAATGGATGCTTGAATGTAAACCTGAGCACTTAAAGGTGCCGGTACGCAGAAACAAACATTATCTAAATCCTAGTAAAACAGACCACCAACATTACAGTCCTCTGGGACTGAGTAAATTATACATTATGACAATAAAATGAAACAGCTTAAAAATAAATAGAAAAATTAAATAAATCTATATGTGTACTAACAGTTTATGTAAGATAAGAATATGCTGTGAGACCTAAGCTGCGGTGACCTGGCTATGGAGTAGCTGCACCCTTTGGGCTGTGTGAGACATGCAGGTACTTACCTAGCAAATGTGACCTCCACAATTCTTACAACTATTCCTGAGGATACAACAGATAGCCCATCCTGCACTTTAACTAACAGTAGAGATTATACTCAGGGAGTACATCAGCATGGTTACACAGGAGACTTAAGGAACTATCCCAGCAACATCTGCGGCAGGCTTGTGACCACAACTCCAGAGAGAAGATTTATATTGTGGGAATATTTTTGAATAAAATCCTGAGCATCTATAGCTTCACCTTCCTCCTAGCTAGGAAAAGAAAATACTAGGAGGGTCAGGGAAGTAGGAGAGCTATTAAAACTCTGTTGTAGGGTGTCTTTGCCTCCTCCTGGTAGCCAGGTGATGAATCCCCAACAGTAAGGAATTTCATGGATTCTCGCCACCATTAGAAAGAAATGTACAAAACCCAATAGGGAGGCTTCAGTGAATATTTCTGTTGCAACGAATGCAAATTAAAACTTACTGCATTTTAAATAAGGATATCCCCTTTTTTTCCACTCACAATAGAAATCCATTACAATAATAAATTAGTGCCAGATATGTACTAAATGGCAATACAGGAAACGTACAAGAAAATCTTACATAGAACAAACACAAAATGCAGTTTTCTTTGACCAAAGCTTGCAGTAAGGAGGCCTGGGCATCTGGGCCAAATTGCTTGATGAAAGCATACAGTGTAGCCCACACTATTGCTTTAGATGTTGAAGCTTTTGCTCAAATGCTGCCGAGGAATTAGACGCTGCTCATGTACCCTATATCCCAAATGTTAAGCAGCAGACTTTATAAGAACATTGATTTTCTGTTTAAAATGACTAAACTTATGTCAGTGAAGCCATTGCTGTAAATGTTTATTTCCCGTGATCACAGGGGGTCAATCTCTTTGTCGTCGCCCCCCCTACACACGCCTATTATGTGAATGCATTTTTTAAAAAAATTACAACTAGAGGGCGTTAGTTCATGTATGACATATACTGTAGATAACATTGTGCTCATGCCCGTGGAGTTACCTAGGTGTCAGCACTGATTGGCTAAAATGAAAGTGTCAAAAGAACTGAAATAAGGTGGCAGTTGGCAAAGGCTTAGATACAAGGTAATCACAGAGGTACAAAGCATATTAATATAACTGTGTTGGTTATGCAAAACTGGGGAATGGGTAATAAAGGGATTATCTATCTTTTAAACAATAAAAATTCTGGTGCAGACTGTACTTTAAGTTTCACAATTTAAAAAAAAAAAATCTGTTAACTGTAACTGCTGTAAATCAAAAAGCTGATTTAGGCAATTTTGGGCATTTTGAAAACATAGGTTACAGATTTAGCTTTTTGGCCTTACTAGAGAGCTTAGGATAAAAACACATTTTAAACAAAAAGTGTATGAATCGCTTGCTATTGCAAATACAAGGTATACAATTAGATGTGTTGGTCCTTCATTTTGTCTTTTCATAAATTATTTTAAATACATAAAATGCAAACACTTTTAGAAAGGCCAAGGGTAAATAATACTGTTGTTGTATGGTCTCACCTGGAAGGTGTTTGCTAATGATATTTGTTGTCTCAGCAGCTCTTGTCATGGAGGAGTGAATGATCTTGTTATATTTTAGTCCTAAACTTGCCAGCCGCTTTCCTGTAAACTCTGCTTGCTCTCGGCCTATGGTGTGGAAGAGTCACACAAAAAAAAGATTAAAATTAAAGTTAACACTTGAGAAAACTTTTCAGAAAAAAATATAAGATCAATATGTCCTTATCCAATGATAGAAATAAAACACGTAGGCCCATGAAATATTTTTTAAAGCAATTTTTCTTCTGCTTAGAGGGACACTAAACCCCCAAATTTTTTTCTTTCATGATTCAGATAGAGCATGCAATTTTAAGCAACTTTCTAATTTACTCCTATTATCAAGTTTTATATGTTCTCTTTGTATCTTTATTTTAAAAAGCAGCAATAAAAGCTTTGGAGCCGGCCCATTTTAGGTTCAGAACCTGGGTTGCCCTTGCTGATTGGATGGCTAAATGTAGCCACCAATCAGCAAGCCCTATCCAAGATACTGAACCAAAAATAGGCCGGTTCCAAAGCTTTCATTCCTGCTTTTTAAAATAAAGATTACCAAAAGAAGGAAGAAAAATTGATAATAGGAGTAAACGAGAAAGTTGCTTATCTGAATAAAAAAAATATCATAACTTATTGCAAGAGATCCTTCACAATTTGAGAAGAGGTATTAGTCACTTAGGGCAAAGCTTGATTAATATGGAGGTGAGAAATCCAAATCCAATTTAGCATTAGGAGCCATGGTAACAAAGAACTTGTGCAAGGAGGCACTGCCTTTGTGAAAATGCACTGATTCAAGTTGCTCTCTTCTCTCTGTTTAGTGCTATCTTCCAATCAAGTTGGCTTAATAGTCATCCGATATGATCTCTCCAAACCAAAACACTGATGCTAAACTTTCCAGCTCTTACTTGTATGCAACATTTCTGAGGTGGAGGAGAGACGTTTTTTCCACTGCTGAAATTGTGCTTTTGTCTCAGGATTAAAGTGGTGCATCCACGACTCATCTATTGTAACAAATTTGCTATACAAATCCTCAGGATTCCTCTGAATTATTTTCTCTTGGGTCTGTGCTCAACATTCAGGGTACCTATCATACTGACAATTTTCTCACGTTTAAAAACATCCACTAACACCAACTGCTCTTTGCTATACGACACCCCTGTAGCTGGCTATTTTGCATATTTTCAATCTTTAGTCCCTCAACACCATGTTATGAATTTTCTCCACAATTTCTTCACATGCTTAAATTATTATTATCATAATCATTTTTTTTTGTATAGTGCCACAAAATTCAATATCGCTGGACTTAATTCCTGACACCACTTTTTAACCCAAATGCATGTAGGTACTATGTCACATAGTACTTTGCCCAGCATAATGTGTTGTCATAGTACCTACGTCTAACACTTTGGCACAGGCTGCAGTCCCCCACAGACAGCTTAGACTGGGGACAGAAGGAATCTGCCTTCATATAGCGCTGATTGTGCTCCCTTACTATATGAAGATAGATCACGATACAGACAGTGCCACTGTCTGTATTGCGTAAGGTGGTGCCGTGAAAATTTGGGAGGGAAAGAGGGAGGCAGGTGGATAGTTCATAACAGGAGGGGAGAGGGAGGGGATGGTTCCCTACACTATGGAAATATTTTTGGAAGGAGAGAGTGAGGGATGGTTCCCTACACTACGAAAAAGGGGATAAATAGAGGGGCAATGGGGCCCTACAGTTAAATTGCTTGAATAGGGAGGTGGAAGGTTCCACTACACTACCAAAAAATAAAAAAGATAAATAAAAAAACAAATAAAATCCTTTCCCCAAAACTGCACACTGGCATATTGCCAGTAAGAAATATGATGATGCAATGGGGGGGGCGGGGAAGAGAGCTATTAATGAGGGTCAGGGAGTGTGGTAGGGTGAGGAGAGATCAATACAGGAAATTAATAATAATAATAATAATAATAATAATAATAATAATAATAATAAAGAAACTACCTGCATACTGGCTGCTAAAAAATCTCCAGTACTTTGGGCAAGTCTATCTCTGAAATTCATGGTAGCAAAGGGGTTAAAACTGCAGGCTAAAATAGTGACAAGTCTCCTAATGTATCAACCATATTCTTATGCAATTCCGTTGATTTTTTTTTTAAATGAAGTATTTGGTGACTGTACAATTTTTACTTTTCATTATTTTCTAATACATTTTTAACAGCTCACACAAAATGTCCTATAAATAAGAAAAAGTTAACATAAGCTGTCTAAAGAGACAAACATCTTACAGTTACAAGACATTTCTGTTATGCTGCTATAACATATCAGCAAAGTCTTAACATATTTAAAACAAATTTTGACTACAATTATTTTTCCAAAGACAATAAGGCTAGACTGTCATAAAGTTAGTATAAAGTACATTGTTTTGCAGTTGTTATCTGATAAAGCCAATCAGGGGCAGACATGTAGCAGAGTTAGCTAGAAGTCAGTAGGGTGCATTTCAAGTTCTGATAAGAAATTACTCAATTTTCAGAGCAAAATTAAATAAAAAGGGGGCAAAATAATGAAAATAAATTGCAAAATGATTTCAGTATGAATAACTAAACAATTTCTATAAAAATCTCAAGATGTTTACTGAACCTTTAAAACTCAGAGCACCCCAGTTAGGATTAGGACTTCTCGATCTACCCTTAACCCTTACACAATTCTGGTTTTGCATAAAGACAATGCCAGCAAGCTTCGGGGTGTGTTGTTTGTGTGTGGTTTCTATCCAAACACAGTCTATATTGGGGAAGGAAACTGATTAAACCTAAAGGAAAGCATTTTAATGTATTGATGCATACAACACTATTTGTGACACGTTACATTTCTTACTGGTAGCAGAAATGATAAAATACAAACCAAGTGAGGTAAGTACTCTTTCGGAGTCTGTTTTGCCATCCAAGTTATACTGGGAGTGTCGAATGAGAAAGATGTGTCGAGTGGCCCTTGCTTTGCGCTTGTTCACGTGCAGCTGTAGCTCCTCCTCCCCAGTCTCTTCATTTGCTTTAGTCACTTTGTGTAGGTTGACAAGTGAGAGTGGCTCTCGACTTAAACAAATAAATGAAACCAAACAAGTGAATATGTTGGATGTAATAACCACCAGTTTAAGATGTGACAAGACTAGATATAAAATAATGAGTTATTCAAGCATATTGTCTTGATTGTTTGGGAACAGGAGACAGAAGTGGTTGTGTAGACAGTGAACAGCAGGATCTAGCTACTGCACACAAGTGTGGTTATGAAGTTTAATTTAATGTGGTGGCTCTTTAAATTTGTAGTTTAAATCAGTGTTTCTCAACTCCAGTCCTCAGGACCCTTAACAAGCCAGATATTCATTATATCTTAACTAGAGCACAGGTGTAATAATCAGCTGATCAGTAACCATGGTTACTAACCTACTCTCACCCTTCAAATTATTATTTCACATGTGCCCTAGTTAAAGGGACACTGAACCCAAATTTTTATTTTGTGATTCAGAGAGCATGCAATTTTCAGCAACTTTCTAATTTACTCCTATTATTAATTTTGGAATTTAAGATTTTTTTTGGTTCTGGACTGTGGACAGGACGTTTTTATTGGTGGATGAATTTATCCACCAATCAGCAAGGACAACCCAGGTTGTTCACCAAAAATGGGCCGGCATCTAAACTTACATTCTTGCATTTCAAATAAAGGTACCAAGAGACTGAAGAAAATTTGATCATAGGAGTAATTTAGAAAGTTGCTTAAAATTATATGCTCTATATGAATCACAAAAAAAAAATTGGGTTCAGTGTCCCTTTAAGACATAATGAAAATCACCTAAAAATCACTTCAACAAAGAATATCATGAAAACAAAATAAATTTGACAATAGAAGTAAACAGAAAACATTTTTAAATTGTATGATCTGAATCATTAAAGAAATGTTTTGGGTTTCATGTCCCTTTAACCCCTTGCACCTAAATGACATAGATCTAAGTCATGCGGTCCATAGTCCATTGTACCGCATACCATAGATCTATGTTGCAGCTTCAGGAAGCTCCAGAAGTCTCGGTTGTCAAGTGACAGCAGAGAGATGCTATTCCTAAGCTGCAGGCATTTGCCTTCATACAGTAACCGTTACTATATTAAGGCAGCTTGCCAGATCATTACAGACAGTGACAGTCAGTAACGATCTCTGTTGGTGCCTGCAGGAGGTGTTGGGCGGGAGGCAAGTGGACCGCCAAGCAGCGGAGGGAGGGAGAGGGAGGGTCACTACACTGCAGAAAAAAAAAATATTTTGAAGGGAGAGGGAGGGATGGCACACTGCACTACAGAAAAAGGTTAGGATGGGGGCTCCTAAATAACAATCCCCGGGAGGGGAGGACAACTACACTACATTAAAAATAAAAAATAACTAGAAACTGAAAGAAAAGAAAAAAAAAGGGGGGTGAGGGACATTTTGACAACACAAGATAAATCTTTGTTTTTGTATTACCTTATGTATTAGAGACAAGGCTGATTACTCTTTAAAGAACATTTCTTATCAGGTTTATTGTAACCATTGGATATCAGTTTGTAATTGTTGTTGAATCGTCACTCAAAAAACATATTTGGAAAAAAAAAAAATTGAAGAATTTATATATTTATATATGCTGCCTTTGACACTGTTGACCATCCCCTCCTCCTACAGACTCTCAGCTCCCTTGGGCTCTGTGACATTGCCCTCTCCTGGATCCACTCTTATCTCTCCAATAGGTCCTTTTCTGTCTCATTTGCTGGAGACTCCTCCTCTCCATTGCCTCTGTCTGTTGGAATACCTCAAGGCTCTGTTCTAGGCCCTCTACTCTTCTCTATTTATACTTCCTCACTGGGTAAACTTTTCAGTAGCTATGGCTTCAACAATCACCTCTATGCTGATGATACTCAGATCTACCTATCCACCCCTGCACTCTCTCCTTCTGTCCTTTCCCACATCAGCGACTGCTTATCTGGCATTCTCAACACTTAAAAATCAACATGTCCAAGACTGAGCTTCTTCTAATCCCCCCAACTAATTCTACTCCAGTTTCTAACTTTACTATCACTGTTGGTGACACCACTATCTCCCCACCACCGTAAGTTTGCTGCCTAGGAGTTACACTTGACTCCAATCTGTCCTTCATACCCCACATCCAATCGCTCTCTTCATCCTGTCGCAACCACCTACGCAATATCTCCAAAAGCAATATCTCCAAAATTCGTCCTGAGTGCTGAAACTACTAAACAGCTAATCCATTCCCTAGTAATTTCCCAGCTTGACTACTGTAACAACCTACTAACTGGCCTTCCTCTCTCCCCCCTTCAATTATCCTAAATGCCTCTGCTGGGCTAATCCACCTCTCCCGACGCTCTGTATCCGCTGCACCCCTCTGTGAGTCCCTTCACTGGCTCCCCATTCACAGAGAATTAAATTCAAAATTCTCACTCTGACCTACAAAGCCCTTACCAATGCAGCCCCCCCATACCTGTGCTCACTCATCAACAAATATACTCCAGCCCGTCCCCTAAGATCCAACAACGATCTTCTGGACCGAAACCGAATCCGAAAATCCAGGATGCACTTAGCCGACACAGAAACTGAAAATGTCTTTTTTTCCAAATTATTTTAAAATATTTTTCTTTTAGTTTTTTTTTGCATAATTAGACTATTTTATGAATGAATCTGAATTGAAAACCTGCAAGCCAATAAAATAAAATAACCACACTTTTATTGAAAGCAACACACTAAAATTGGACAACAATATCTTAAAACAATAATATGCTACACAATAATTTTACCAAGAACAAAAAAAAAATAATGCCATTTTCAGCCAAAATATTTCTGCAAACAAATTTCGGGGCATCCCGACTTAAAACAATATTAAATATCAATATACTGTATTATTCTGTATTAAGTTCTGTGTAACAATCAGATTTAACAGTATTTTTTTTTTTTACCAATTATCCAAATAAAGTATAGTCCTAGAAAACTATTATTATATGACGAACAGTAAGTCAAGAAATGAACTAAAACAGCAAGAAATGAACTAAAACAGCAGCTCTATGCTAGTATTTTTGGCACGTTTTTCTCTGAAATTCCCAGTAGCAAAGTGGCTAAGCCTCCTGTCTTGTAATAAAATTCATAGGTTAAGTGCTTCACTGAACAGCTGAGTTTTTATGGAATGGTTTAAATGTTGAAAAACTGAAGTAAACATCAAATTATGAAAATGAGAGTTTTATAAAATGTTCAAACAAAACAGAATATGTAAGTTTTACACTACAGTGTCCATTTAACATACATTTCTTGAGCAGATTCTGTGTAGCTACAATATACACAGAGATTCTGGCAAGCTTAAAGGGTCATGAAACCAAATTTTTTTTCTCTTGCAATTCAGAAAGAGCATCCAATTCTCCATATTTCTTCCATTATCTAATATGCTTTGTTAAAAAGCATACGTAGCCTGGTTTAGGAGCAGCAATACACCACTGGGAGCTAGCTGCTGATTGGTGACTGCACATATATGATTCATGTCACTGGCCACCAGATGTGCTTGGCTAGCTCCCAGTAGTGCATTGCTACTCCTTCAACAAAGGATAACAAGATAATTAAGAAAATGTGCTAATAGAAGTATATAGGAAAGCCGTTTCAAGTAGTATGCTATTAAAAACAGGGACACTTTCATTCATCAAAGTTTACAAAGCAGCCGTTTAATATATAAAAACTTACCTCTCGCCTTTGCACAGCCAGAGCAGCTTCCCCCACCCGTAGATCCTCTCTTTACACGTCATCAATGACTAATCCAGCTTCCTCCAATCACGGCTTTCCCCCCAGGGTAGTCATTGCCTGAGGCCATGCCGTTATTGGAGGAAGCTGGATTAGTCATTGCTGACGTGTGAAGAGAGGATCTCAGGGTGGGGGAAACTGCTCTGGCTGTGAAAAAAACAAAAGGTAAGTTTTTAATCAAAACAGCTGCCTTCTAAACTTTGATGAATGAAAGTGCCCCTGTTTTTAATAGTATTTTAAAACTTAAAACACTTTAAATGGACATGAATCCCCCCCCCCCAAAAAAAAGCTTTTATGATTAAGATAGAACATACAATTTAAAAAAACTTTCCAATTTACGTCTATTATCTAATTTACTTCATACTTTGGGTATCCTTTGTTGAAATGGTAGCCTCCGGAGCTGGGAGCTTGCTGCTGATTAGTGGCTGCAAATATATGCCTGTTGTCATTACTTTAGCAATGTGTTCAGCTAGCTCCCAGTAGTACATTGCTCCTCTTTCGATAAAGGATACCAAAAGAATGAAGAATAATAGACAAAAAAGCAAATTTGAAAGTTGTTTAATATGACATATTTGAATAATGAAAGAAACATTTTGGGTTTCATGTGCCTTTAATATTCTAACTACTTAAAGGGACACTGTACCCAATTTTATTTCTTTCGTGATTCAGATAGAGTATGCAATTTTAAGCAACTTTCTAATTTACTCCTATTAATTTTTCTTCATTCTCTTGCTATCTTTATTTGAAGAAAAAAAAAAGCCATCTAAGCCTTTTTTGGTTCAGACCTCTGGACAGCAGTTTTTGATTGGTGGATGAATTTATCCACCAATCTGCAAGAACAACCCAGGTTGTTCACCAAAAATGGGCCGGCATCTAAACTTACATTCTTGCATTTCAAATAAAGATACCAAGAAAATGAAGAAAATTTGATAATAGGAGTAAATTAGAAAGTTGCCTAAAATTCCATGCTCTATCTGAATCACGAAAGAAAAATTTTTGGTTCAGTGTCCCTTTAAACAGCTACTACTTTACTTATGCAGCAAATGGACATTTAAATATTTATTAATTTATTTATATTATTCCTATAAAGTTGTCTTTATATACTAACCCCTAAAACAGTCTAGATTTTTTGAGTATGCAAAAGGCGCCTCCATTAAGCAAAGGGGTTGAAAATCTATGGTTTATAATAGTTATCCTATTTAGTTGTGAAGCTATGCAGGCATTATTTATTGTTTAACTTTCACTGTATATTTTTGTTTTTGTGCAACTAGTATTATTAGTACTTTCTTGCTTGTGGCCGTACTAGAGAAGACATGCAGACAGTGTGGGTTAATAAGACTTAATTGCACTTTTCTCATGATGTGTTTGATTTTATCATGTTTGTCTGCCATTTGATAATTCGGCCCCTTAGTGACTAGCGATTTAAATCGAACAAATTTAAACCAAATCCACCATGCAAGAATGTAATACATTTGTAAGAGTGCTCCAGGTATGTGCATGCGACACACCTAGGTATCTCTTCAACAAAGGATACAATGAGAATGAAGAACATTTGATAATAGAAGTACATTTTAAACTTTTTATAGTAGTATGCTATGTCTGAATAATAAAAAAAATTAAAATATTTTTGGTTTTATGTCACATTAAAGGACCAGTAAATGTAGTAGATTAGCATAATGAACACATGCATAATAACAAGACAATGCAATAGCACTTAGTCTGACCTTCAAATAAGTAATAGATTTTGTTTCTGACAATTTTCAGTTATGTCTATTTCCACTCCCACTGAACCATGCAGCTATCAGAAAATCACAAATGCATATGTGTATATTCTGTTCATTCTTGCACATGCTCAGTTGGGGCTGGTGTCTCGAAAAGTGTAAATATAAAAAGACTGCACATTTTGCTGATGGAAGTAAGCTTCTGCTGACTGCCTTCTTATCTCAGATCTTTTGCATTTCAGGCAGTTAGTGCTGTCTCTTAAATAACTTCACGTACATGGGCACAGTGTTATCTATATGAAACACATGAACTAACGCCCTCTAGCTGTGAAAATCTGTCAAATGCATTCAGATGAGAGGCGGCCTTTAAGAGCTTAGAAATTAGCATATGAGCCTACCTAGGTTTAGCTTTCAACTAAGAATAAGAGAACAAGGCAAATTTGATGATAAAAGTAAAATAGAGAGATGTTTAAAATTACATGACCTATCCGAATCAAATTTTAATTTGGACTTTACTATACCTTTACGTGTCCCTTTAAAAAAAGATCCTGGTATCCTAGTATGTCTGACTGCTGGAGAGATTGGGATGAAATAGGCACTATGTCACATATTTAGTGGAAGTATATTAAAAGTCACCCTTTGGACCTTGATAGAGAAAACTTTTAGCACCCTTCTATGTAAAAACTTCACCCTTCCACCTTTAATAGCCCTATTCGAATACAAGCCACATTTTGTTTTTATATAATAAGACTCCATCTTCTACAAATCCCCTATTATTTCCACACTATACATATATGTGCTATAGTAACACATCAGAACTTGCATTACTTGGAGAATATAGCTATTCCCTTATGATATAAAGCTTTACTGCACAACACGCTATTGGAGCCTACTTGAGCCACCTGGTCCATGTCTTTTTATGCCCTCCCATATTCCTCTACTTAGTTCCTTTGTCTTTTCTCACTCCCCTCTGCCTTTTCTGTTCTTAGGGAGAATTCCACCTCTAAGCCAATAGCCGTGCGGGCTATCCGGCGGCTGTTTGCTAAGAGGTGGAAACGTCACCTCAGCAAAATAGTGTTTTGAGCAGCTCAGTGTGGTGAACACGTCCAACAAATAAAGCTTTCAGCGTGAAGTATTTTATACTTTATGAAAGTCCCCTTCATTTGTTCCAATTGTAAATCCTAGCGTTTCACAAATGCTAGGATTTACAATCACTTTAAGTAGGGTGAGGGCAGTGTAAGACTTTTCTAATATTATATCATTTTCTGCTATCCAAAGCACAAATTTAACATTTCTAATTTTAACTTAATATTGGCTAAAATTTTAGCAGGGTACTGCACCAGCTAAAAAGGTCCTGGGGAGAACACTGATATAAAAAAATAAAACAAATAGGATAAAATCTTATTTTACCATTCTAAATTAAAGGGACAGTCAACCATAGAATTGTTATTGTTTTAAAAGATAGATAATCCCTTTATTACTCATTCCCCAATTTTGCATAACCAACACAGTTATATTAATGTACTTTTTACCTTTGTGATTACCTTGTATCTAGGAACCTTCTTCCAGCCCCCTGATCACATGACTGTTACTGTTTAGTATCTATTGTCTTAAATTTAGCATTGTATTGTGCTAGATCTTAAATAACTTTATGTGCCTGAACACAGTGTTATCTATATAGCCCACCTGTACTTTCTGTCTCTTTGTGTTGAAAAGAGATTTAAAAAGAATGTGATAAGAGGCAGCCCTCAAAGGCTTAGAAATTAGCATATGAGCCTACCTATGTTTAGTTTAAACTAAGAATACCAAGAGAATAAAGCAAATTTGATGATAAAAGTAAATTGGAAAGTCAATTCAAATTAAAAGTCCTATCTGAATAATGAACGTTTAATTTATACTTGACTGTCCTTTAAGGCCCCCTTTTTGGTCAATGGACACAAGGAAGGTGTAGTATTGTTGGTAGCTCCCATAAGAACCACCATAATTATTTATGTCTTAAATAATGTTGTATGGCTGAGAAAATAATTGAATACGCTAAAATAAGATTTAACCTAAAATAGCCGATAATCCCTTTGAACCGATGCTGTGTGCCTCCTTATAATAAAAAAACTATGCGCAAGCTCAGCCTCACCGGTCCCAGTTATGGTCCCATCGCGCTGCCGTCGCCGCAGCCTGGGAGCCGTTAGCAGAGTTTGAGTCTCCACTTCTTTTCCCTACCGCTACAGCTGCCAGAAGAGCCCCGGCAGCTGCAGAACCCCCGGCTAGAAGAACTCTGCGAAGATACATGGTCAACGAACTATCACAGCAGAGAAACACAAGCAGGAACTAAGCTAAGGCAATATAGTGCTACGGAGGCTGAAGAGGTACATCAACCATAGAGCATGCTGGGATTTGTAGTTCTATCGACTTTGATAGGTTGAGCGGCTGCTTCTTTAGATTTTATACGTTTTCTTAATGAAGAATGAATTTACAGCATCAACCTGCCTCTTGCTCTTAACCTAATTTTAAATGTTTATGTTAAATAAACATTGTTTAATACATGCAATTTGCATAAAAATTAATGTCAGTTGAGGAAGGAATCAGTACCAATACTATGCCATATCAATTGTTTGTTTTTTTTAGCAGTATATTTTAATTTAGGTAACTCTCATTCACATACAGAACCCCGCATAGACAGACATCGGTGAAGCTAATATTTGGCATCTTTTGCAATGCAAATGTATGTACTTCTTCATTTTAAATGTCTTAACTGCCATCTTTACATATTAGTGAATATGAACATTTTTTTACAAGTTTTACTGCAACATCTGAAAAAAAAGAAAGGAAAAACAAAGCTGTCATTTTTACCACAACCAGTTGTTTAATAAGTCCAGTTTCCTAAATTGGGGGCATCTGGCATTGGCAGCACCTCAGAGATAATCATCCATCAACTTAGAATCACTACAGAACAAAGGCAAATAATCAAAATTAAACTTTCATGATTCAGCTAGAGCATGTGATTTTAAGCCACTTTAACCCCTTAATGACCACAGCACTTTTCCATTTTCTGTCCGTTTGGGACCAAGGCTATTTTTACATTTTTGCGGTGTTTGTGTTTAGCTGTAATTTCCCTCTTACTCATTTACTGTACCCACACATATTATATACTGTTTTTCTCGCCATTAAATTAACTTTCTAAAAATACCATTATTTTCATCATATCTTATAATTTACTATAAAAAATTTTATAAAATATGAGGAAAAAATGGAAAAAAACACACTTTTTTTAACTTTGACCCCCAAAATCTGTTACACATCTACAACCACCAAAAAGAAAACATGCTAAATAGTTTCTAAATTTTGTCCTGAGTTTAGAAATACCTAATATTTACATGTTCTTTGCTTTTTTTGAAAGCTATAGGGCCATAAATACAAGTAGCATTTTGCTATTTCCAAACTACTTTTTTTCAAAATTAGCACTAGTTACATTGGAACCCTGATATCTTTCAGGAATCCCTGTATATCCATTGACATGTATATATTTTTTTTTAGAAGACATCCCAAAGTATTGATCTAGGCCAATTTTGGTATATTTCATGCCACCATTTCACCGCCAAATGCGATCAAATACAAAAAATCGTTCACTTTTTCACAAATTTTTTCACAAACTTTCGGTTTCTCACTGAAATTATTTACAAACAGCTTGTGCAATTATGGCACAAATGGTTGTAAATGCTTCTCTGGGATCCCCTTTGTTCAGAAATAGCAGACATATATGGCTTTGGCATTGCTTTTTGGTAATTAGAAGGCCGCTAAATGCCGCTGCGCACCACATGTGTATTATGCCCAGCAGTGCAGGGGTTAATTAGGGAGCTTGTAGGGAGCTTGTATGGTTAATTTTAGCTTTAGTGTAGTGTAGTAGACAACCCAAAGTATTGATCTAGGCCCATTTTGGTATATTTCATGCCACCATTTCACCGCCAAATGCGATCAAATAAAAAAAAAACGTTAAATTTTTCACAATTTTAGGTTTCTCACTGAAATCATTTACAAACAGCTTGTGCAATTATGGCACAAATGGTTGTAAATGCTTCTCTGGGATCCCCTTTGTTCAGAAATAGCAGATATATATGACTTTGGCGTTGCTTTCTGGTAATTAGAAGGCCGCAAAATGCTGCTGCGCATCACACGTGTATTATGGCTAGCAGTGAAGGGGTTAATTAGGAAGTTTGTAGGGAGCTTGCAGGGTTAATTTTAGCTTTAGTGTAGAGATCAGCCTCCCACCTGACACATCAGACCCCCTGATCCCTCCCAAACAGCTCCCTTCCCTCCCCCACCCCACAATTGTCCCCGCCATCTTAAGTACTGGCAGAAAGTCTGCCAGTAATAAAATAAAAGCTTTTTGGGGGGTTTAGGTTTTTAAAAAAAAAAAAAAATAATAATTCTTCTGCTGTGTAGGACCCCCCTTAGCCTCCAACCTCCCTGATCCCCCCCAAAACAGCTCTGTAACCTTCCCTATCTGCCTTATTGGGGGCCATCTTGGGTACTGGCAGCTGTCTGCCAGTACCCAGCTTGCACAAAAAAGGGCTTTTTTTTTTTTTCCTTAGTTTTTTTTTCTTCTGTAGTGTAGCTTCCCCAAACACCCCCCCCCCCCACCACAAACCCCCACCACCTCATTGATCGTATTTTTTTTTTTTTAGTTTTTTTAACTGATTGCCTTTTTCTGTAGTGTAGCGGTTCCCACCCGCTCCCTCCCCGTGCACGCACCTGCCCCTGCCCTCCCGTGCACGCGCGCGCGTCCGTGCGCGCGCGTCCGTGCGCGCCCCCGTGCGCGCCCCCGGGCATCCCCGCCCACGATCCCGCCCCCCTCCACATCTCCAGGGCCATCGATGGCCGCCACCCGCCTCCCGGTACTGCTCCCACCCACCAACGAAGGAAGCCACCGATCTCCGGTGCAGAGAGGGCCACAGAGTGGCTCTCTCTGCATTGGATGGCTTCAAAAGGTTATCGCAGGATGCCTCCATATCGAGGCATCACTGCAATAACCGGAAAGCAGCTGGAAGCAAACAGGATCGCTTCCAGCTGCTTTCCACACCGAGGACGTGCAGGGTACGTCCTCAGGCGTTAACTGCCTTTTTTTTGAGGACGTACCCTGCACGTCCTCGGTCGTTAAGGGGTTAAAGGAGCAGTAGTGCACTACTGGTAGCTAGCTGGTGATTGGTGGCTGCATTACAAACAGTCCCCAGGTTACGAACAAGATGCTCCTGGTGTGGAGGGGCACAGAGGCGGAAGCTGAGGCTTTTGTGCAATGGTTGAACAACAATGACTTTGGGTTGGAGTTCACTTTCGAACTAAACAGGAATCAGATTAATTTCCTGGATCTTACATTAAGAGGCATTCCCAAGGTTGGGGTTGAAACCGAAGTTTACAGAAAACCAATAACGGGAAACACACTACTCCACGCCAGGAGCAGTCATCCATAACCGGTTTTTAGATCAGTAGCAAAGGGTCAATTCACCCGATTGAAGCGTAACTGTAGCAATTTTGAGCAGTTTGAGCTTCACGCTGATCAATTGGCAGAACGCTTAAAAGAAAGAGGTTATCAGTCATCAGTCATTCGAAAAGCAAGGGAAGAAGTTACTTCCTGTAATAGAAGAAAGTTGCTAGAGAAAACAGAACCAAAAAGAGACAAGGGAGGAAAGACATATTTTGTAACAGACTACAGTACCGAATATAACAAAATTTGTCAAATAATAAGGAAACATTATAAATTGCTAGCTGCGGACAACGCACTAGCAGATGTGGTGGAAAAGGGTTGTAAATGCTCATTTAGGAAGGGAGTCACAATGGGTAATCTATTAGCTCCGACACAATTAAAAAATATACGGAGGGAGCAAAATAGCTCCTGGCTCCGGTTCAAAGGAGTTTATAGGTGCAGCAACCAATCTTGCAAAGCATGTGAACATCTCCTAATAGGAGAGGGATTCAGATGTAGTGCCACCAATGCACTTTTTAATCACAAACAGTGCATGAATTGCAGAAACAGTTTTGTGATTACCTAGCAGGTTGTGTCATGTGTAACCTACAATATGTGGGCATGACTACAAGAGAGACAAGGGAGCGGATTAGGGAACATTTGTTGGACATCAAAGCGGGCTCTCTGACCACCCCACTCGTCCAGCATTTCAAATTGTTCCATAACAAGGATAGTAAACACTTTAAATGGACAATAATAGAAACAGTGGAAGCTGGGCAAAGGGGTGGGGACAGAAAATCCGTACTTGCAAAAAAAGAAGTCTTCTGGATTTTTAAGTTAAAGACAAGATACCCCACAGGACTTAATTCAGCTTATGATCTCATTAATCATTGGATCTAAAACAGTTCAATTATATACAATGTGATAGTGAAGACTTAGACTAAGCAAGGTTATATGTCCAAATAATTCCCACTTTTTTTAATTTACTCAGCAGGATTAACTGCTTATAGGCCCCTAAAGACAAAATCCTTTGGTTTAGGATAGCAACAATAAAGATATCAATAATGAGAATTATATAATTAGATTTTATTTTCAATATGAAAGGTGATAGGAGTACACTATTGACATTAAGAATATGCAGTGGTTGCAACAAGAAGGAATCCTAAAAAGAACAAAAATAAAATAAAAATAATAAAAGGAACAAACATAGGATAATGAAATAGGTGATGTAGGAACCTTTAGGGTCAGCAGAAGGGACTAGTACTTTAGTTAAGTATATATACTAGGACCCACTTAGGAGGAGTAAATTAGACACCATAATGAGTACACTTTAGTTAAGTAAGCAAATATATACATAGATTAATTTAAGTTTATCACACACTGAGCACTGATACACTCGCTTATTACAGGTAGCGTAGATAGGTCTCTAACAGAGTATATACAGAGACACCAAGTACACCAGTTAAGAAAGAGTTAAACTGGTCACAGCCTCTCAACCAATAGTTTGTTTTTAACCCCTTTTTAAGCCCAAGGCAAGGAGGGAGTAATTAAGCTATGACTACGGCATAACTGCTGAAACGCGTAAGCTTGTACACCATGGAAGGGCTGTTACTTTTGTGACCTGTTTTACCGGATGAAAATAAAAGTTGTAATCAATTTACAATTGCGACTCCAGCATCTTTTTTCTTAGTTACCTACAGCCGTTTTTTGGAGTCGGCAATTGTTTGCTCTAAGTTCCCAAAATAAAGTACAAGAATTTCCAAGTTGGATACTTACGAGGTGGACGAGTGAGGATTGAACATAATAATCCGAGTCTCCTTACCCCCTGCAAGTCGGCTACGGAGGATGACGTCACGCCTGTAGGCCGGGTGAGTCAGAGCGACAGCGACCGACGTGAGGCTTGTTTGAGCGTGGAAGCTCCAAGCCGATACACAGAGTCCGGCTAAAGCGCAGAGAGTGCTACACCTAACAGCCACAAACTACAGGTGCTTAATACATCGAAGAGCCGTGAAGAAGGGGGTGAGTTTCCACATTTTTGATTATCTATTTTTGCTATGTGAACGCCTAATTGAAGTATCCTATAGGTTTACCACGGAGGGGTCTGTTTGTTCTTTTCCCTACCGGGTGGAACGGACTATTGATGCTTACGAACAAGATAGGTTCTGCAGGTTTGTTCTTAAAGGGACAGTCTAGTCCAAAATAAACTTTCATGATTCAGATAGAGAATGTCATTTTAAACAATTTTCCAATTTACGTTTACCACCAATTTTGCTTTATTCTCTTGGTATTCTTAGTTGAAAGCTAAATCTAGGAGGTTCATATGCACTTTTCTAAACCCTTGAAGACTGCCTCTTCTCTCAGGGCATTTTGACAGTTTTTCACCACTAGAGGGTGTTAGTTCATGTGTTTCATATAGATAACACTGTGCTCACGCACGTGGAATTTCAGTGAGCCAGCTCTAATTGGCTAAAATGGATGTTTGTCGAAAGAACTGAAATAAGGGGAAAGTTTACAGAGGCTTAGATAAAAGGTAATCACAGAGGTAAAAAGTGTATTTATATAACTATGTTTGTTATGCAAAACTAGGAAATGGGTTATAAACGGATTATCTATCTTTTTAAACAATAACAATTGTGTAGACTGTCCCTTTAAGTTGAATTTGTATGTAAGTTGGAACAGGCACTTTTTTTTAGGGGAAACTCTAGCTAAACATTTTTTTCAATTTGGATAGCATAGGGAAAAAGTTTGTTTTGCCATCTGTGCCCTTGTTCAGAAAATTTCACATCACTTCCTGTCCTTGTGACAATTTAATTTTGAGTGTTTTGGGTTATCCTGGAAAGAAGATTGGCGATAAAGCTCTATTTTCTCCGTTTGTAAGTACGAGTTGTACGTAAGTTGGATGTCTGTAACCCGTGGACTGCCTGTATGTTATTTCAAATACAAACTTGTCCCACACATTATTGCCTATTTAAAGTAATGAAACTCAAAAAGTTAAAAATAATTCAAAGTTAAAGAAATTATTTTGTTTGTTTTGTCAACTTGGTTTATAGTTACTTCATTACATTAAACCTTTGTAAAAAAAAAAAAAAAAATTGCAATCACTCTCAAATAATTAATTTTGAGTTACAATATATACTAGACTAACTACTATGATTGAAGCCTCAGCAGCAAATTGATGAATTCACATATACCAAGATGTAATGTGCAATGGCCACATTCTCAATGATTATCCAAGGTAGCAGTCACACATAAGTATTTCTCAATAAAGTGTTTTGCCAACTGAGAGCAAGTATATAGTCTCTTAATGTTTGATTGGTATTCTTTCTCTTATTTCTTGCGTGGTAGATCCTACATACTGTAGGCTACATTGTGTGCACCACATGACGTAGACTATAAATTTTGATCTACAGCGGACACATGAACGAATGTCAAAACTGCATCTGGTGACAAAAGAGGCAAAATGTGTATTCACATCAGGATCACCACAAGGTTTACACTGTGAGTTGCGACATCTAAATATTCCCCTTACAAGCTTGCTATGAGCTACCACTTTGTTTGTGTTTTTATAGTTCACTTGGAGATAGAATATAAACAGTAATACCTCTGTTCTGGGAAAACGACAAACTTGTGAAATTAGCGAACCTGTGATGTGGAATCAGCTGTTTTATAAAGTTTGACAATATTGCGCATGCGTGCCAGCATCATTACATACCTGGCCGCATACGTCACTGCTACAGTTTCAAGACCCGTGAAATTCCTGGACCCTCTTTACCGCATATGCGTGGCATTTGAAACTGTCAATACCGCCCCCCGCTTTGAAGTACGTTTATACGCATTCCCATTAAAGTTATATGGTGAAATTAAAAACATGAATAGAATATATATTTTTTAATATAACAATTTATTTTATTGTTCAAAATACTGGTTAATTACTTTAATGTCACTGTATTAACTGTAATGGGAAGAATGTGTATATATGTATGGCAAAGCGCATGCACGGTAAAGAGGATCCAGAAATTTCACGGGTCTCGAAACTGTAGCAGTGATGTATGCGGCCAGGTATGTAATGATGCTGGCATGAATGCGCAATATGGTCAAACTTTGTGAAACAGCTGATCCCATGTCACAGGAAGTGACGTGGTTCGCTAATTTCACAAGTTTGCCATTTTCCCAGAACAACCTCTCTTATAGGAAAAGCAGCATCCATCAGATACTACCTGTTGTAATTTCTCATCTGCTGACAATAAAGAAAAATGTTTATATAATTTACAAATATGGGAATATTGTAAAGATTGTGTTACAAAGGTCACACCCACAGGAGAATGTCCAGATCTGCCACCGCAAAACCCTTAATTTCTGATAAGTTGTTTGTGATCTAACTCACCTGCCTCTCTCTTAGTCCTTTCCAATACTGTTCTTGAATGGCCACGTTCTAACAGTCTAAGATAATTTTACTTTCATTTTCATAGTACATTCTATCTGTACACTGAGGAGAGGCCGAAGACCAGAGCGGGGATTAGGCTGACAGGGATCATTATTTACTCCATAAGCAACTCCTTAATGATGTGCTTTTCTCATTCAACATCTGGATAGATGTGATTCTTCCTGTGTTTATTTTAACACATCATATTATAACACTGTGGCACTCAAGCTAAGTGCCTTACATTGTTATGTCCTCCCTCAAACACAGAATCAGTAGAGTATAAAAGGGAGGAGCTTTAAAAAGTGAAGGTAAAGAAAGTGACTGGGCTTGCACATGCCAGATGACACTTCCCTGCAACTCTTCGGACAAGCACCATCTAAATGTATGTTAAAAGTATCTCTACAATTAGATGTGGTTCGTCAAAGTTTGAGATTGTGAGTCGTTATTTTCATTATTTACAATCCATAGATTAAATAGTTTATAGCATTAAAGGGACACTAAATCCAATTTTTTTTCTTTCATGATTCAGATAGGGCGTGCAATTTTAAGCAACTTTCTATTTTACTCCTATTATCAATTTTGCTTCTTTCTCTTGCTAACTTTATATAAAAAGCAGGAATGTAAATCTTAAGAGCCGGACCATTTTTGGTTCAGAACCTGGGTTATGCTTGCTTATTGGTTTGCTATATGTAGCCAGCCACCAATAAGCAAGTGCTATCCAGGGTGCTGAACCTAAAATTGGCTGGTTTCTAAGTTTTAAATTCCTGCTTTTTAAATAAAGATAGCAGAAGAATGAAGAAAAATTGATATGAGGGGTAAATTAGAAAGTTGCTTAAAATTTCATACTCTTTCTGAATCATGAAAGCAAAAATGTGGCTTTAGTATCCCTCTAAAGGGACAATAAAGTCAAAATTAAACTTTCATGTTTCAGATAGAGCATGCAATTTTAAGCAACTCTCTAATGTATTCCTATTATCAATTTTTCTTCAGTCTCTTGCTATCTTTACTTGAAAAAGCAAGAATATAAGCATAGGAGACAGCCCATTTTTGGTTCATCACCTGGGTAGCATTTTCTGATTGGTGTCTAAATGTAGCCACCAATCAGCAAGTGCTACCTAGGTTCTGAACCAAAAATGTGCCGGCTCCTAAGCATACATTCAAATAAAGATACAAATAGAACAAATAAAAAATTATAATAGGAGTAAATTAGAAAGTTGCTTAAAATTGCCTGCTCTATCTGAATCCTGAAAGTTTAATTTTGACTATTCAGCAAGCTAGTAAATTACAAACACTACACAGAAATCTCATCTAATTTTGCTAATTCATATTTTCAGTTTATTTGACTTTAACCGAACATTAAAACAAACCCATTTCTGCAGAGCCTCGTGAAAAGTATTTAGGGGATTTAGCAGTTTTGTATAATGTGCACAACATCATGGTTGTCGTGGTTACTTGCATGCACTGCAATGTCCCAAAACAAAATATTAGAGATTATCCCACATATGTAATAAAATGAGGCTAAATCTTTAACAATATAATCAGTTTAAAATACCTATTTCGGAACAGCTTGCATTACTACAAACAATGCTTCTGTTTATTATAGTGTGTTAAAATAAACTCAACTAGTCCATTTATAGCAATTACAAATGATTTATCAGGTTGAGGAATTCAGCTCCGGAATATAGAGTGGAAAGATTTTAGTGGTCATTTCAGGGTAAGAAACGCTATATTAGATGTCACACTGTTTAATCCATTGAAAATTACATTTCAAAATAAGTCAGTGGTATCTTGATCTTACAGTTTTATATAAAACTGTGGCAATTAATGCTTTCAGGAGGGCATGTGCAGATAATTAATGGGGCCTATGTGTATACAGAGCCCACGTGTTTAGGGCACTGCCTGGTCCTTCATACTACAGGCACAGTGCATTTATTGCTGCCATAGTGAGTGTATATTTGTACCAGTATATTTCATATAACCTTGTTGAAATCCTGTGACAACCATTGTCAAAGAGTGAGGAAAGAAAACTAAAAAAAAATAAATAATGGAGAATTCAGCAAGATGTAATAAAAAGGAAAATACTTAAAAGAACAAAAAAAAAATCATGATTCCGATAGAACATACAATTTTAAGCAACTTTGCCATTTTCTTCAATTACATAATTTTCTTCATTCTCTTGGTATTCTTTGTTGAAGGAGCAGAGATACAGTACTGGTATGTAGCTGAACAGTTAAGTTGGGGCTGTAAAACTAACCTTAGGCAATAAAGTTTTCTCCAGTGACACTTACAGCTTTTTATGACGGAGCTCTGTTTTTTTAAATAACAAAACAAAACACAGGGGGACACATCCTTTGGGAAAACAAAAATATTTAAATATTTAACCCACAGATAAAAAGTTCTAATTTACTTCTATTATCAAATTTCTTCATTCTCTTAGTATCTTTTGTTGAAAAGCAGGGACATAAGCTTAGAAGCTTGCCTATTTCTGGAGCACTATATGGCAGCAGGTTTGCAAGAAAGTTATTGATTTGTAAGAGCACTAGATGTCAGCACTATGTCCTGCCATATAGTGCTCTAGTCTAGACACCTACGGCTAGATTTAGAGTTTTGTCGGTAAGGACCCGCGTATCTAACGCTGGCTTTTTTCTGGCCGCACCTTTAAAATAACTCTGGTATTGAGAGTCCATAGAATGGCTGCGTTAGGCTCCAAAAAAGGAGCGTAGAGCATATTTAACTTCAACTCTCGATACCAGAGTTGCTTACGGACGCGGCCAGCCTCAAAAACGTGCTCGTGCACGATTCCCCCATAGGAAACAATGGTGCTGTTTGAGCTGAAAAAAAACCTAACACCTGCAAAAAAGCCGCGTTCAGCTCCTAACGCAGCCCCATTGTTTCCTATGGGGAAACACTTCCTACGTCTGCACCTAACACTCTAACATGTACCCCAAGTCTAAACACCCCTAACCTTACACTTATTAACCCCTAATCTGCCGCCCCCGCTATCGCTGACCCCTGTATATTATTTTTAACCCCTTGTCTGCCGCTCCGTAAACCGCCGCTACTTACATTATCCCTATGTACCCCTAATCTGCTGCCCCTAACACCGCCGACCCCTATATTATATTTATTAACCCCTAATCTGCCCCCCACAACGTCGCCTCCACCTGCCTACACTTATTAACCCCTAATCTGCCGAGCGGACCGCACCGCTATTATTATAAAGTTATTAACCTCTAATCCGCCTCACTAACCCTATAATAAATAGTATTAACCCCTAATCTGCCCTCCCTAACATCGCCGACACCTAACTTCAATTATTAACCCCTAATCTGCCGTCTGGAGCTCACCGCTATTCTAATAAATGTATTATTTAATCTAACGAAATTAATTAACTCTTATTAAATAAATTATTCCTATTTAAAGCTAAATACTTACCTGTAAAATAAATCCTAATATAGCTACAATATAAATTATATTTATATTATAGCTATTTTAGGATTAATATTTATTTTACAGGTAACTTTGTATTTATTTTAACCAGGTACAATAGCTATTAAATAGTTAAGAACTATTTAATAGCTAAAATAGTTAAAATAATTACAAATTTACCTGTAAAATAAATCCTAACCTAAGTTACAATTAAACCTAACACTACACTATCAATAAATTAATTAAATCAAATACCTATAATTATCTACAATTAAACCTAACACTACACTATCAATAAATAAATTAAATACAATTCCTACAAATAAATACAATGAAATAAACTAACTAAAGTACAAAAAATAAAAAAGAACTAAGTTACAAAAAATAAAAAAATATTTACAAACATTAGAAATATATTACAACAATTTTAAACTAATTACACCTACTCTAAGCCCCCTAATAAAATAATAAAGCCCCCCAAAATAAAAAAAATGCCCTACCCTATTCTAAATTACTAAAGTTCAAAGCTCTTTTACCTTACCAGCCCTGAACAGGGCCCTTTGCGGGGCATGCCCCAAGAAGTTCAGCTCTTTTGCCTGTAAAAAAAAACATACAATACCCCCCCCCAACATTACAACCCACCACCCACATACCCCTAATCTAACCCAAACCCCCCTTAAATAAACCTAACACTAAGCCCCTGAAGATCTCCCTACCTTGAGTCGTCTTCACCCAGCCGAGCCAAATTCTTCATCCAAGCGGAGCAAGAAGAGGTCCTCCATCCGGTAGAAGTCTTCATCCAAGCGGGGCAGAAGAGGTCTTCCATCCGATTGAAGTCCTCATCCAAGAGGCATCTTCTATCGTCATCCATCCGGAGCGGAGCGGCAGCATTCTGAAGACCTTAGACGCGGAACATCCATCCTGGCCGACGACTGAACGACGAATGACGGTTCCTTTAAATGACGTCATCCAAGATGGCGTCCCATCGGAATTAAGGTAGGAATATTCTGATTGGCTGATGGAATCAGCCAATCAGAATCAAGTTCAATCCGATTGGCTGATCCAATCAGCCAATCAGATTGAGCTCGCATTCTATTGGCTGTTCCGATCTGCTCCGGATGGATGACGATAGAAGATGCCTCTTGGATGAAGACTTCAATCGGATGGAAGACCTCTTCTGCCCCGCTTGGATGAAGACTTCTACCGGATGGAGGACCTCTTCTTGCTCCGCTTGGATGAAGAATTTGGCTCGGCTGGGTGAAGACGACTCAAGGTAGGGAGATCTTCAGGGGCTTAGTGTTAGGTTTATTTAAGGGGGGTTTGGGTTAGATTAGGGGTATGTGGGTGGTGGGTTGTAATGTTGGGGGGGGTATTGTATGGTTTTTTTTACAGGCAAAAGAGCTGAACTTCTTGGGGCATGCCCCGCAAAGGGCCCTGTTCAGGGCTGGTAAGGTAAAAGAGCTTTGAACTTTAGTAATTTAGAATAGGGTAGGGCATTTTTTTATTTTGGGGGGCTTTGTTATTTTATTAGGGGGCTTAGAGTAGGTGTAATTAGTTTAAAATTGTTGTAATATATTTCTAATGTTTGTAAATATTTTTTTTTTTTGTAACTTAGTTCTTTTTTATTTTTTGTACTTTAGTTAGTTTATTTCATTGTATTTATTTGTAGGAATTGTATTTAATTTATTTATTGATAGTGTAGTGTTAGGTTTAATTGTAGATAATTATAGGTATTTTATTTAATTAATTTATTGACAGTGTAGTGTTAGGTTTAATTGTAACATAGGTTAGGATTTATTTTACAGGTAAATTTGTAATTATTTTAACTATTTTAGCTATTAAATAGTTCTTAACTATTTAATAGCTATTGTACCTGGTTAAAATAAATACAAAGTTACCTGTAAAATAAATATTAATCCTAAAATAGCTATAATATAAATATAATTTATATTGTAGCTATATTAGGATTTATTTTACAGGTAAGTATTTATCTTTAAATAGGAATAATTTATTTAATAAGAGTTAATTAATTTCGTTAGATTAAAATTATATTTAATTTAGGGGGGTGTTAGGGTTAGACTTAGCTTTAGGGGTTAATACATTTATTAGAATAGCGGTGAGCTCCAGTCAGCAGATTAGGGGTTAATAATTGAAGTTAGGTGTCGGCGATGTTAGGGAGGGCAGATTAGGGGTTAATACTATTTATTATAGGGTTAGTGAGGCGGATTAGGGGTTAATAACTTTATAATAATAGCGGTGCGGTCCGCTCGGCAGATTAGGGGTTAATAAGTGTAGGCAGGTGGAGGCGACGTTGTGGGGGGCAGATTAGGGGTTAATAAATATAATATAGGGGTCGGCGGTGTTAGGGGCAGCAGATTAGGGGTACATAAGTATAACGTAGGTGGCGGTCGGCAGATTAGGGGTTAAAAAAATTTAATAGAGTGGCGGCGATGTGGGGGGACCTCGGTTTAGGGGTACATAGGTAGTTTATGGGTGTTAGTGTACTTTAGAGCACAGTAGTTAAGAGCTTTATGAACCGGCGTTAGCCCAGAAAGCTCTTAACTACTGACTTTTTTCTGCGGCTGGAGTTTTGTCGTTAGATTTCTAACGCTCACTTCAGGCACGACTCTAAATACCGGAGTTAGAAAGATCCCATTGAAAAGATAGGATACGCAATTGACGTAAGGGGATCTGCGGTATGGAAAAGTCGCGGCTGAAAAGTGAGCGTTAGACCCTTTTTTGAATGACTCCAAATACCGGCGGTAGCCTAAAACCAGCGTTAGGAGCCTCTAACGATAGTTTTCACGGCTACCGCCAAACTCCAAATCTAAGCCTATATTTGATAATAGAAGTAAATTAGAAACATTTTTTAAATTGTATGCTCTGTCTGAATCACAAAAGAAAATGTTTGGGTTTCATATCCCTTTAAGTGAGGAGACTTAATAAGTACCTTTAATACTTTTTTTTTTTTTGGGGGGGGGGTTAATTTAATGGGAAATAGATGGCATACTTTTAGTTTTTTTATGTGATTATATAGCAGTGCTTCTCTTTATATCATGGGATGGATATTTTCTACCATGTATCCATCTTGTTAAACAATTTTGTTTCTTTTCTTATATTATCTGAAATTAAATATATACTCTATAACTTCTTCAACATACATGAGAATCAAACTTTTTTTTTTTTTTTTACAAACCTTCAAAACCTACATTGCAATTTGTCAGCATTCATTTCAAATCTCCAGTACGATATAAGTATAAAAAAGTTATTACATTGTATTGTAGAAATATAGTCTGTGAAAAAAGAAAAAATGGGTTAACTGCGCCGTGAAACCCTATTAAGCCTGTGAAAAACAAGAAGAATCTCTCTACCTCTAAACAAATACTGAAGTGAAAAAGAGAATAATATGGATTCTAAAAGAAACCACAGAATTCAAATGACACAGGCGCTATACAGCTTAAAATAGTGATAGTGAAAAAATGAAAATTAATTAATTGTTTTTACACATTTGAGAATTAATTAATTTTCATTTTTTCACTATCACTATTTTAAGCTGTATAGCGCCTGTGTCATTTGAATTCTGTGGTTTCTTTTAGAATCCATATTATTCTCTTTTTCACTTCAGTAATTGTAGAAATATAGACAGAGGAGCTACAGTATAAAAAATATTGTTATGGAGGGGACTTTCTGGCGACGGCCATGACCGGTCACATAGCTGTTTGCTGTTCTATCTTTTCAGCTACATATGTATAAAATCATCTTTTACAGACATCATCTAGAATAAAACAAAGCAGGGATGTAATCACCGTCTGAGCCTCTATCAAGAGAACCCATTATTATTATCGTATATGTTGGCATCAGCGATTCGGGAAACATTCCTGAGGTTGTGGCCTCTCATCAACCCCCCCCCCCCCCGACAGGGTACTCCTCAGTCCCTGTTGTAAAGCTGCACATTAGGTGCATTCTACATTTATTGCTTTTTGAATCCAACACTTGGTACTTGGGACTTATAATGACCATGGCAGCTACTTATATAGTATAAGGGAGCTCCATCTGTTATTAGAAGATTATGCAAAGACCTATAAGCAAATTGTGATGGCAGCATTAACTCATTGTATGCTGTAATCCCTGCTGATAATTCATATGGGATCCTACTGGCTCACAACGGGGTGGGGGCATGTCTGTACTTTGGGGCCCCATCACAAGTCACTTACCATGTTGGACTGTCCACGGCCACGAGGTCCTGGAGACAAGCTTTTTACTGCTGCGGAGGTTGGAGGCCAACTCAGCAGAGATGCCCTAAGAGGAATTTGATTAAGAGGCTGTGGCTGACCTAGGTTGTAAGGGCAGTTTACTCGAACAATGAAGAAGTGCACATATATAGGTATCGCCCTGTACTGTTACCTCAGTGTAAAAAGGAAACGGTATGCAGTCACCTGAGTCTTCACAGATATTGGAGCTTGGACAGCTTAAAGTTATGGTAAATCCTAGCATTTTTGAAACACTAGGATTTACCATTGGAACAAATAAAAGGGAATTTCAGTCATGAAGTATAAAACACTTTATGCTGAAAGTTCCTTTATTTGTTTGAAGTGTTAACTGCACTGAGCTGCTCAGGCAGCCCACGGCAGAATTCTATTTTGCTGTGAGGTGACGTTTCCACCTCTTAGTAAATAGCTGTGTGGCCACCAAGACAGATAGCCCGCACGGCTATTGGCTAAGAGGTGGAAACGTCACCTCTCAACAAAATAGCTGTCTGCCGTGGGCTGCCTGAGCAGCTCAGTGCGGTGAACACTTCAAACAAATAAAGGAAGTTTCAGCATGAAGTTCCAATGGTAAATCCTAGTGTTTCACAAACGCTAGGATTTACCATCACTTTAATTTTGCAATATCTGGTGGGGCTCAGAGACCTAATAATTTCATAAATGGGGCTTCTCACTTATTCGCTGACTTGTTAGTCTCTTTAACTCTATGATTGCTCTACTAAGGACTACTGCATCACTTGTATGAATGCTAAACATTTGAGCTATGGGGTTCTCTATACTGTAGTTTGTTCATAGTTGCTGATCCAAAAAACATGCATCATACCAAGTTTCTTAGTGAGTAAACTAAACTGTGTCGTTTGTTAGTAGTTTATTTGTTTACTTGACTTTCATGCTAATGTCTGAGTTTAGATCTATCTGGACTATACTTTGCAGTCAATTCCTTTTTTTTACTTCCATGACACAACAAGAACCTTTTGTAATATATTAAGATAGCGGACTAATGTACTTTTAGAGGTCTACAATATATCCCTATTGTCTATATATGGCATAACTGGTTCCCTTTATTTGTATAAATTATTGCCTAATTTGTCTATTATTACGTATTATAATCTCCACCGCCTGGCATATTATAATTTATGTGGTCATAGTATAAGCTCAACAGCACAACTATGAATAGCAGACTTATGGATACTAGATCTCCATTTATGGGATAATGTTTTTTTTTTTTGCTAAGAATGTGCTTAGCTTTTTAGTTTTGCCCAGTTTTTCTCTTGTTATTCTCCTTCTGGGGTTTTCCAAAGTTTTTTTGTTGTTGTTATTATAGCTTAATTTCAGCCTTACTATAAATAATTCCAGCATGGCCTACCTTGGATATGGTTAATTAGGTTAATGGTAACATTCTCAAAACCTAGTTATTTTTTAGACAAATATATATATATATATATATATATATATATATATATATATATATATATATATATATATATATATATATATATATATATATTAGAGAGATTAAAGTAAGGTTTCACTATCTTTTCCTCCATTTTATTCCCATATTCCTCCTGTATATACTGTATGTTGCAAACGTTTAGCTCACTAAGATACTGGTAACCAGTGGCAGGTGTTGGAGACATGCTAGATTTTATGTTTTAGTTACATATTTGTGTTCATATTTCCTAGTAACTTATCTCAAGCAGTAAGATTTCTTATAAACTTTGCATGTTACTATTTCTTTGAGGTTTATTATTTTCAATTGGGATCCAAAAGTGTTTTTTTGCATTTCAACCGCCTTCTTTAGATTTGAAATCCTCTGAGGTAAGAGAGGGTCCTACTGTTGACATTTCTAGTAGTAACACTGTATTTTAATGATCATCTCATGCTGTTATACCTGTACTCCCATTTAACAATGATGTACGATTTGTTTGTTAAGATTTATGTAAAAAATTTAATAAAAAAATAATATATATATATTGTTCTGTTATTCACCAAGATAGAATGCTCTTTGCTCTGGCACTCCTCAATCATGGCAGAGGTCCATATGTGGCCACACACAATGGCTGTCTGGTTTTGTCCGAACACTTGACACAATTTATACAAGACAAGCAAATATGCCTACATTAAAATATTTGTCACCATGAATTCAAATCCCTGTATTATAGAGAGCTGAGACATGAATGGAGTGAGATTTAGAGTTTTATACATTCTGCACATTATCAAGGCTGCCTTTCAGCATCTCCTTTACAGGAATACATTATATGGCACGGAAAAAAGTGCAAGTAATGGGGGGGATTATGGGGTTGATTACCTAATGCAGAGCCGGGAAAAAACACATTACATTGAAAATACAGATTATTCAATATCTTGGCTCATATCTCTAGACTATCTTTGCCAACACAAATCCACTCCCCTTGGGCATGTGGACAGAACTTTCAGATGTCCTTACATGTAGGAATGTCACCCCCATGAAAAGGAAGAACCTATTCCCTTAGTTATGTCTGCAAAACTTTTGACTAGAACTATGAATTAGGGGCAGGTGGAAAGGGCTGCAATATTGAAAAGGTAAAGGAAGAAGGGTTCTAACCATATCTCCCGAGGGGGCAGTGAGTTCTATATTGGTGAATGTAGGTTGCAACAAGAACAGATAAGTCCCCTCACAAGTATGATAGCAGTAGATATGTACTTTTGGACAGTATGATCCAGTGTACCATGATTGTGCTCAAATCCACAATATTTTTTCTTTTCTTGTTTTAATTTACAAAGCTAGACCAAGTTTTCTAATTTAATGTAATGTACCTTTATAAGATCACGCTAGAACTGCAATATATAAGCAGGAATACTGATGCTCCATCACAATAGGAACCCAGATGGGCAAAAATATAATTGGGTTATTTTACTTTAGTGCAACCATTCAAAGTGTTACGATAATGAACAAGGTTTTGCAAAATTCTGGTGACCTATAAATAGAGATAGAATGGCCAAAATTAAATTGTGTGTATTTATCTGTATTAAAGTTCATATTTTACATAAAAAAATTCTAAAACAGCATATATAAAGAGGTTAATATTACAATAAGCTGAATCAGTAGAATAAAGAACCAGATTTCTGTCTGTTGGAATTTATGAGAACATGTTTATATATGCTATGAAGTAACATACCCATTATATACACTGGAATGACAAAGAAGCAGGAAACTCCAGACCACTGATTATATGGTTGTGCACTCCATGAATCAATCTGTCTGCTTGTGAATCTTGTTCATTGCATCTCATTTCTGCATGTTTTTGCATTGACCATAGCAGACCACATTGGTTATAGGCTAATTCATGTTGGTTCTATGCTGTAACTTTAAGGTCACACAGAGTTAATGTTTTTAAGATATTACAAATGATTAGTGGAATTAACCCATACCATCTTGCCACTCCATGCATTGTCCCTAAAGTAAGTATGCTATATTAAAGGAACATTCTAGTTTACGAGAAGAAGGCTTTATTTTGGTAGAGCATTTTAGGAATGACCATTTTTCAATGTGTGTTTGGAGTGGTTAAACACATAGTTTTAAAGTCAAGCATCTGTGTGTTTCTGATAAGGGCACCAATGACTTTTGGTAGATACAGTATGTTTGTATTCCTCCACTTATTATTATTATTAAGATTGCCAAGTAATTTTCTGCTTAAACGTTTTGGACCCAGTCCATTCATAACTTTGTAATTGCCAAATCCTGCTCAGCTTTCAACTTACTGACACTGCTAGTTTTGATTATAAGATTTCTAGGTCCTGTCAAGAATGCTTCAGTTTCTGCACCAGGTTCCAGTCACTTATTTATTTGGTCCAAAAAAACTAGACATGAAGTATAGACCAAGCAGAGCTCCAGCTCATCCTATGTGACTCAAAATAGCTAGGAACTAAATTAGCTCAAGCAACAAAGGGAGTTGCATAACAAAACTGTATCAATCCATTGACTCCTGGAGAGTGTTTAAGGGGACAGTCTACTCTAGAATTTTTAATGTTTAAAAAGATAGATAATCCCTTTATTACCCATTCCCCAGTTTTGCATAACCAACATTCTACGATCTGTGCAAATTCAGATCATAGTGTGTTGCACTTTCACAAGAATAAATGTGGCTCAGAATAGAGCCGAATGGCATGAGGGTCCGCCTTCTTCTGCATTCGTCTACCTGTTTCATTATTGCAATGAAAACACACTAAGCAGTGGGTTCTACTTAATAAAATCGTTGCAGTGTGTAATATTTATAATTTTAAAAATGATTTTAAGTTTTAATTCTTTTTTTTTATCTTAATTAGTACAGGGTCCATTACATCCTGTCACAGCCCCCAAGTGGGCTGCCGTTTCTACAGGAAGGCAGAGGAGTAGCTTTCCCTTTGAAGTGGTTGCTAGGAGCCACCTGCACTAGCTCCAATCAGTTTCTTGCCCATACTCAGGAGAGTAACTTTAAACATCTGTATCCTTAGTGAAGAAAGACATAGAAAAGTTGCAGATTAAAACAGAAGGTGTAAAACATAAAAGAGGCAAGACATATATAAAGGATAACAACTTCTCTGTTAGAGATGCTATGGCATTACAACCTTTACAAATTAAATCTAAACTCATTTTGAAAAGAGCGGATAAAGGAGGGGCTACTGTGGTCATGGATAAAGGGTATTATGTAAATAAAATTAAACAACAATTAAAAGAAGAGAGTGTGAGACTTCCAGTGGGTGTAGCCATGAGAGTGGGCACGTGAGAGTAAGCTGGCAGAGATCGGAGGCCTGTGCCCAAGCCACAGTGTGGAGTTCCCTTGGCGAGGAGTCAACCCTGTCAGAAATACACTGAGGACTGTGTGAGAGGCAGATAGTGGGTACGCCAGCTTGGAAGGCCAGGGTGTGGAAGGGATGCCCCAAGTATACCATCAAGGCGGTAGTGGTACCGGAATCTCTACAGGATTATACCACCTGCCAGGACCCGCGGATGAGCGGTGGTAGCAGAAACACCCTACAGCTTTCCGGCAACTATGGCGCTAATCTGAGGAAACAAAGGACCATCATGCAGGTGTATAATAAACCTGAGAATGGACCCACCGTTAAGTCCGGTATTCGAAGGGACTCCAGCTGTGACGCTTGAAGGAAACATATTACCTACATGCTTAAATATCATCCAGACAAGGGCAAGATAAGTACAGCCTTTTTTGTACTCAGTTTACTCTGCACAAAACTCACTGGAAACACATAATGGGGCAAACTATGTGTATAACTCCGTATTACTATGTTTAATAATAGGTAGGTGAGTTCCTGCGAGAGTAGGGCCTACTAGTCGGCACAATAGCCCCCAGCCCTCAAATTATCCACAGCGGGCGTTTAACGGACTACACCACTCATTTACTCTGTTACAACTTTGGAGGGTTAAAACATGGATCCTTAAATACCAAGCTTTGAAGAGCAGTATTAATACAGAGAGTGTTATTATCATTTAAAAATAGTTTTGGAGCCCAATACCTCCATCACATAAGAAAGAAGGACTCTCCATCAGAAGTCAAATAATTCTTTGAGTTATCTGCAAATTGTATCCATTACATCTGGAATAATATCAATTCTCCTGGGACATTTGCACATTTCTATTACATCTACAGATGAAAATAATGCTAACCGGATACTTATAAGAGCCTAGTCTTTTCAAAGGCAATCACTCACTTGTTGAGATATCTGAACGCTCAAACTTTATACTTGGAGTCAAACACAAATGTGGGGACTTTATGCAACTATATATCTATATAAATTTATTAAACTTTGAGGTTAAAATATCCAAGCTTGCATATATATATATATATATATATATATATATAAAATGTATACCTGGATAAAAGACAGGGTTATACTACTACCTACAGTATCTACGCAATTACCTGCTTATCATTCTTGCTGAGTTATTTCACTTTAACTTTGTCTAATGCTTTGCTTGCTGACTATATGACAAATGTACATATTTTGGGGCACATTATCAGAAACTACTTAGATCCCATTACTATAACTGCCCGGCATTAAGCCTTTCTCATTAAGGTGCCGTACGCAGCAGGGTGTAGTAGTTTGATAACTGTTCCCCATCAATATATATCTCTAACGTATACATGTATGTACACTGTTATGCCTATGCCTAATCTGTATCATTTTTCTACATGTATCTTGGGGCACACCATAAGAATCTACTTAGATCCCATTTTCAACCTGCCCGGCACTAAGCCTTATATATTAAGGTGCCGTACGCAGCAGGGTGTAGTAGTCTGATTAAGGTTCCCCTCCTAAATACTACAATTATACTCAAGCATGCATATTGAGAAGTAAATGTTGGCTAAGTTAAGATATAGGAGAACAGTAGGTTATTTTATCTGCTGTTAATTTGTCATATTATTAAACCACTTAGCATGTGGTTTTTCACGGTACATGCATGAACACTATCCCCTGACCGGTCAGGTTTGCTTGTTGTTATTTCTATGTATTTTCCACCGCTATATATACTGTTTGGGTTTTTGTGTTTTCAACCTATTAATATATTCATATAGAGATTTAGTTAGAAGGTGCCTGAGATGAATTTCTTTTGAAATTATAAGGTGCCAGAGATGTACCTCTCTTGTAGCTACCATAGCTTAAAATTTTGGATACACCATGAATATATTTTTTTGAGCTAAATAAAAACTTTTATAAAAAGAGTGCTGAATTCCCTGTCTTTTATCCAGGTATACATTTTTTCCAGGATACATTCTTTCCTTTTCAACTCATGTTATTTATTTCAAGGGTCTGCACCATATATTTGATACATTCATGACCAAACCAGTATTTATTTGAAACTGGTTGGATTTTTTCGACTAGCTCATAGCAGCTGCGTCCCCCTCCGTAATTATTTCTCCATATATATATATATATATATTATGTTTTGCGTGGCTTGATATTTCAAAAACCCATTTGTTACTTACGCAGCTTTTTTAAAAAAAAAAACAAATATTTTCATGCTGTGTTCTTATAGCAAATTATTGTGCATATATAGTTAAATATCTCTGTTAGGTTAAGTGTGCATCTCTTTTGTTATGTAATATTTTAAAATTTGCTTATCTGCTGAGGTATAGGTAATTGCACATATAGCTCAGAGAGTTGATTGCTGTCACTCGGCCTCTATTACCCTTGAAACTAATTAAGTGTATATGCACACCTGGTATTAAGGTGAGGTAAATATGTTCCTACTCTTTCAGAAGTCAAACTAAGTTTGCTTAAATATTTGTATATGTCTGCATTATATCTGTGGCCTAATATTTTTGTAAGGATACCTGCATATATAAGGCCTGTTTTTTCTTTCCTCTCTGGGGCCTAGCTTTCAAGTAAGGAATAGAGGTAATTATTGCCGAAATACAATACCAATTGATACGGCTGACTAAAATAAGATTATTTGCAAGGCCCAGAAATATCAAGTTTGTCTCCCCCTGTCAATGGTACTTAATTAATTTGAATAACACAGCTGTGTATGTGCATTTGTCTAACAGGTTGCAAAAGGCTAACTCTGGTATAAAAATGTCTAAATTGTTCTGAAATATTTAAGAAAGAAAAAAAAGATCCTCTATGGGCATTATCATAAATACACAGTAATTATTTAAGCACATAGAGTTTGGGCATCTCTAATTTTGGTTACATATATGGTTGCCCTTCTTCTTTTTCTTTTTACTATTTATATGGATAAATATATAAGTAAAAGTAAACTAAATTCACCAAATATGACCTCTAGAAGCAAAAATCAGAAAAAAAATGTAATAGATCCTCATTAGAGACCCCTGTTGGGCCTAATGAAGGTGTGAGCACACAGAACACTTATAACGATAATTTAGTAAAACAGTTGAATGCACTCTTTTGTCAGAGTATCTGTGAATATCAGTAGATAATACATATATATAATAAGATAAAATAAGTATGCAATCTATCAAATATTAAATTTGAGCATGCTTAATACCATTGCTAGATACATTCTGTGTATTGAAATTCTGAGGTCAGACATGAGATACCTTGCTGATTACACATCAGAATTCAGCTCAGACTCCCTCCCCACTCAATATGCTAAAAAAGTGAAGGCAGATTTCTTCAAATGAACCGGCAGATTTCTTCAAATGAACCCCTGGGGGGAGGGAGCCCAGGAGTCTAAGACTTACAGGAAAGGCAACTGCTCTGCATGCAAAAGTTAATTACCCCGCGATGAGTTGAATCCACGCATTCCAGACATGTCTATGTGAAGATTAGTAAGAGAAACATCTTTTAACCCTGTGAAAGCTGTATGCATATAAAAGCTTTGGTTTAAAAAAAAAAAGGAGAAATTAGAACTTCATATGAAATGAAATTATGTAATTTTCAAATATTCAATATGTGCCTCACACTGTGTGTAAATAATAGGTACAAATAAATGGATATGAGACTGTCTGTTTGTATAATATTAAATATGAAGTGAATTGAATAATAGTTGCATTGGTAGATTTATAAATGTTTGACTCATTTAAAAATAACATCTGTTTCTTTATTTTTCAGACATGTAATAAACCAACAAGATGTCCTATGAATATTGGTCATAAAAATAAGTCCAAGCACTCAAAAATGATTAGAAACATGAAATATACTGTGTTCATATTAAGATACAAAATAATGCCAGGATGTTGAATGCTATGATTCTGTGGAGAGCAAATACTTAACAATATAATTGCTTACTAATATGATACTAGAAGTATACTCATGCTTAGTCTCTATAAATACATGCTAAATTATATCAGATGGGATATATATGTTGACCAGATAAGTTTATTAATATCAAGAAATAGTGAATATACTAAATATACATTTTAAAAATTAAAAGATATAGTAAGCTGTTAGCAGTGTTGAAAATGAAACTGTTTGTCTTTGTCTGCTGCTCCTGATGGCCTAAATCCAGTATTACAGCCAAAAGCTATTTGTCTGTTGAATATGACATTCCCAGTACCCAATCAGAGAAATGAGCGTTTCCAAATCTATCAAATGATTAAGAAATGGGGAGGCGTTTGGTCTCAGACAAAAACTCCTTGCACACAGAGAATGGGGTCTTGGGTGGAAATTTTTCTTGGTGACTGTTGCAATCCTGCTTGGTGCCATTTGTGCTTACAGAGAGACCAGAGTATGCGAACACAGTTTTCTTTAAGACAAATTCGTTGGGACACTCTTTGTGGATAAGAGATTATCAGGATTAATTCTCTTTCAATTGTGCATAATTCCCCTAAAAATATGACGATAGACATATTTGGATATTAACTGAACTCTCAACTGGTGATCTGATAAAGTACACAATTGTTAAAGGGACACTGAACCCAAATTTTTTCTTTCTTGATTCATATAGAGCATGCAATTTTAAGAAACTTTCTAATTTACTCCTATTATCAATTTTTCTTCGTTGAGCTCTTGCTATCTTTATTTAAAAAAGAAGGCATCTAAGCTAAGGAGCCAGCCAATTGTTGTTTCAGAACCCTGGAGAGCACATGTTTATTGGTGCTGTCCAATCAGCAAGGACAACCCAGGTTGTTCACCAAAAATGGGCCAGCATCTAAACTTACATTCTTGCTTTTCAAATGAAGATACCAAGAGAATGAAGAAATTTGATGGTAGGAGTAACTTAGAAAGTTGCTTAAAATTGCATGCTCTATCTAAATCACAAAAGAAAAAATTTGGGTACAGTGTCCCTTTAAGTATATATAATATTTAAATCAAAGGTATTCTAAAGCTATAGTTAGATTGCAGCTAGTAATTTAAAGAATAGATTTGGTGTTTTAAGTTTATATTCATAGTCCTGTGTAAATTAGAACCAGTCATATTGAGTGCTAAGTAATTTATTTGCTAGACAGGATTTGGCACTCCAGATTTATAAGTCAGTAATTTATGTGAACTCTTTCAGAACTGTACATAGATTGGTTATTGTGATTAAATCCCTGGTAGTTATTAATTAAGCATTGTTAAGATTATAGTCCATATTCTGATATTTAGAGTGAACTAAGCTGGATAATTATAGACTGTGCTGGGATTCTCATTTGTGGTATTTATTGTAAGTAAGGTTTATTTTAGAGATATATTTTGGTTTGCTTTGTAAAGAATTTTGTAACGGAATAAGCGTGTCTAATTGATTCATAATCTAGTTTCTACATAAATATAATTCAATGTGTATATAAAGCTAACTAATCTAAGAATTTAGGAATAAATATTAATTTCAATTGTTTCGTATATACATCTTAATTGGAGGTTATTTTAAAGACTATTTATAAATATATTATATTGTATCCCTGGTATATACCGACATATTACCTGGAGGCATAGCTGTGAGATTATTATCTTTATCACATTGATATAATATATTTATAGTAAATAGAAATTATTATCTTGAAAATTTATTTTTTTGTAATATTTTAAAATTATTATTTTTTTCTTGTTGGTCAAAATTGTATTAATGTTTTAATTTAACCAAATACTAAGCCACAATAATAATGTCTGTTACTAGAAGTGAATCAATTGAATCTGTACTCAGTGTTGAAATATGTTCCCCAAAATTACCCTTCACTAAAGCTGATTCCCTCAAAATAGACGTTATCAGCGATATTAAAAATAGGTGTAATATTGCGGGAGATTTAAATAATTATATGGATATGCTTAAAATTAAGGCCAAAAATATTGCTATTGATAATGGAAGGTGGAACGAAAAAAGTGAAATGTTCCAAGAATTATTAAAAATTAATCAATGTAAAAATTTGAGAAAACGAGATGAGCTAATACTAAAATCCTGGCCCCTTGTAATATGCATCATTGACGAAATGTCCACTCACCTTATAGAAAAGGAATTGCAATTACAGGGGCTAGAAGATGATATTCGCTGATCATGCAAATGCGAAGAGAATTTAGAAATAGCCAAAAATGAAATTATTACATTTAAACAGGACATGGCCACCTTCCAAGAGTATAACCTAAATTTAGTAGCTAAAATAGAACATTTAAATAAACAACTCACAGAAAGCCAGAAAGAGCTTAGTGAACTGAAAAGGCAGTATAGCAATAATACGCCCCCTTCTATTAATAATGAAAATAATGTGGATAATGTAGGTATTTTAAAAATGCTAAAAGAATTAATGAGAAATGAACTGCAGAGTATCAGAAAAGAATGTAAACAAAGGACCCCTATCGGGTCAGAGGTAAACTTCCCACATAGACAGTCACCTCATGTTATAAATTCAGGGAACTGCTATACTTCACAGGGGGAGGGCAGCTCTAGTAGTAAGTCAGAGGGTGAAGCCAGCTACCCAGATAGCCCATATAATACTAATGCGCGTAAGGGGTCTCCCCATAGTAAATATAGGGCAGATAGGGGGCGCTCCAGCCCCAAAACTAATGTCCCTAGAAAGGCTCAAGATACATCTATCAAGGTATATGACACCCCTAAAATAATTAAATTCTTAAGTGGGGCAGTACCTAAGTTTTCCAACAAGGGAACCAATTCTATAATTGACCACTTAGAGGCCTTTGAAAATGCTTTATCCATAATGAATGTTACTAGTGAGCAGTCAAAATTTAAATTCTGCCCTGGGTATTTGAGGGTAAACATCAAGGGGTCCATCCGATAAAAATCGTCGCCCGCAAAAGCCGGCGACGCCAATATTTGCGCGGGTTTGGTATCCTATATACGGCGTAACCTAGAAGTTACGCGCGTATATTTCTGCCGTCGCCCGTAGTTTTTTGGGCTATAGGCAGGTATACCAAACCCGCACAGTTTGGTATCCAATATGCAGCGTAAGGACTTACGTGGCGAAAATGGAGAAAACTTACTCCATTTTCACCTCGCCACAAAAAGCAGCCGTAAGAAGCCTTACGCTGACTATTGGAGCCCCGTAACTCCCTAAACTGGCAGCTAAAATAAACCTAACACCTAACGCATGCGCAATGTCTATCTCCCTGTCAACCGCGATCTTCTAAAATAAACCTAACACCTAACGCATGCGCAATGTCTATCTACCTGTCAACCGCGATCCCCCCCCCCGAAATCCCTAATAAAGTTATTAACCCCTAAACCGCCGCTCCCGGACCCCGCCGCCATCTACATAAACTAACCCCCTACTGTGAGCCCCTAAAACCGCCGCCATCTACCTTATCTATCCCCTAATTAGAACCCCTTACACCGCTGTCATCTACCTTATCTATCCCCTAATCTGACCCCTTACACCGCCGCCACCTATATAAAAATTATTAACCCCTAATCTAATCCCCCTATACCGCCGCCAGCTATATTAATATTATTAACCCCTAATGTAAGCCCCTTACACCGCCGCCATCTCTATTAAAATGATTAACCCCTTATTTAATCTACCTACCCCGCCGCCAGCTATATTATCTATATTAACCCTAAGTATATTATAGTTAATATAGGTATTACATTATATATATTAACTATATTAACCCTAATTATATTAGGGTTAATATAGTTAATATAGTTACTATAGTATTTATATTAACTATATTAACTCTATCTAACCCTAACACCCCTAACTAAATTTATATTACATTAATCTAATTCATTTATAAACTAAAATATTCCTATTTAAATCTAAATACTTACCTATAAAATAAACCCTAAGATAGCTACAATATAATTAATAATTACATTGTAGCTATGTTAGGGTTAATATTTATTTTACAGGTAAATTGTTAATTATTTTAACTAGGTATAATAGCTATTAAATAGTTATTAACTATTTAATATCTACCTAGTTAAAATAATTACAGTATTTAATTTAGAGTGGATAGAGCGCTGGAACTATAGAATCCCAAACTCCCTATCTATATAAGCTCCTTCCAACTTATATATATGTAAGATATTTAAAAGGATTTTGTCGATATAGGGGCGTGGTACACTTAAGGGATGTGATTTAATTTTATCGAATTTTCTAAAATTGATACAAATTATTTTCCAATTGTGGCTTTATAATAAGAATATTGATAGATCCATTGACCAGTGTTTACATGTGTAGAGAAATAATTGTGTATAGAGATGATATTATATCAAAAAGTGCCTTTTGTGATACTAATTATCTTTAATGTGTAAGTGAAAAGAATGATTTTAATAGTGCATATATAATTTTATTCTATTGTTTGTATCTGCATTTAGCCTTATAGAAAAAACTAAGTGATTTAAGGAGGTAGTGTTTCCGATTTTAAGGGTGCATTAATTTTGTGAATCTTCAGTATTCTAGAATTTTTTAAAAGCAAGTGCGTGATGATGTGTTAATTTCCTATAAAGAACTTCTGTGTAAATGTAGGTGTTGTGTTTAGGTGACTGATTAATTAGTAGAATTGTGTCAAAAGAACGGTGACAAAAAAAATATAATAATAAATGACTCTAACTAATATAATCAAAAGAATATGATATTTATTTAAAAAAATGTTATTAGAATCTCTTATATTTGGTAATTACCACTAAATGTCAGAATTTCTCTGGGACGTCTCCCAGATGTACTATGAATATTCAAATGACCATATAAAAGAACTCAATGTGTGTCAAGATTATTATAAACAATATATAATGAACACAAAATCAAAGTCAAAAATCAACAATAAAAAATCAAAAATCAACAACAAAAAAAGTCTGTTTTTTTATAAAACTTGAGATAGGGTTCCAAATATCTCTTTGTATTATTTGGTGAATTCAAAACAGGTTGTTGTATTATTTGCTTCTTATATTACTTAGTACCGCTCTTAGTGCTATGCACGTGGCAAGAAAAACAGAGAAGTAACTATGTATGTCCAAAAGCAAGGCTGAATTTTTAGCTGTTACAAACACTCTTGCTTGGAGCTTAATCAATATGTAATCCCAGACAGTTTAGCTTTCATGTACCGCTCTTAGTGCTGTGCATGCGGTAATTCCAGCGCCTTATTGTATCCTTCAAAGAGGTTTAGGATTACTTTATATTCACCTTTCAAGTGTGGTTATCAACTTTGTTGTACTCACAGTTCTTTAGTGTTATGGCAGACTGCTTACTGCTTCTCCATGTTGTTCTTTCACTCCGTTGTCCGTTCTCGGCGTCTGACGTCACACTCCTCCGTGGGAGGTCGTCTTTCAGTGGCAGTGAAATTGCTATTATGTATACGGTCACTTTTTGTTAAGAATAAAAACTGCACTTAGTGCTATGCACGCAGTTAGTGAAAGAGATACTTTGTAATTCCCCAATTGGTGGTGTAATAGAGTTGTAAAATTAAAAATAAAAATAATAACCCGGGTTATTTTTATATCAGATAAAATATGAATATAAGTTCATAGATAAAATGAGAGTCACACAGCTCGACGCGTTTCGCTCTTACCAGAGCTTTATCAAGATGCTGGTGACTATTAGATTCTCTCCTTTTAAATGTCCTACTTGATCCTTATTGGTTGTCTCTTAATTCTCTGTAAAGGTGGATCATTCAGCCTTTTCTTTGTTACTTCATTGTTGTACCTGTTATTTCCATATGAATAAGTTATTTAACTTCGTTCTTTTACACATTTTTATGTGTTTATTTGGTAAATTTTGGAACCCTATTAGTTATGGATAGGCAGAAACTCAATATTTCCCATTTTTTTCACATTTGAAATTTGTATTCAGAAAATTATTTCTTTAAGGTGGTATTACAAAATATCACTTTATAGTATTGATATTCCTTATTACAAGTAACAAAAAATTATTTATCTAGCTATCTTAAAGGGCTTTACAAAATGTTCTCATTGTTTGTATAAGCAGAACTACTTTCGCAGACTTTTATGTAGTTAATATCTAAATGGAATTTGAATTCCCTTCATTTCTTAATATGATATATATTTGTATTCCTAAATCTAATATTGAATTGTTATGGTCCTTATTGTGGATATTTATCCATGTATTTATGCCCTAATTTCTAAGTGACTTAAAATTATATGTATCCATTTTTTAGCAGGTGTATTAGGATGTATATGTGCCACTATCTGGAATTATGTATGAGTCAATAAGGATTATTTTTTTTATTTTATATGTGTGTTTGAATGGAGGAGGATTGTGTCATGTTTTTTATGGGATATGTGTTATGTTTCAAAAATTTATAACTCAAAAAGGAATGGAGACAGATCTAGTTCAGAATTTAAACCTAGTGGAGACAGGGTGTTATATAGATATATCAGCTCAGCTTCTTTTATTAACAACTTTTTTTCCATATTCCCTCCTCTCCAGTGTCTTTGTACTTTTTTTATGCCCCAATATGTTAGGTCTTTGTTGTTTCCTTTGTGTACATTCTTAAAATGTTTGTATAGGTATGTGTTATCCATTCCATTTTTTATATTATTTAGATGCTCTCTAATTCGATCTTTTAGCATTCTTTTGGTTTCCCCAAAATAGAATAGATTGCACGAACATTTTAGGATATATATTACATTTTTTGTTGTACATCTAATAATCTCTTTAATTTGAAAAGTTTCTTCTGAATCATTTATTTTTAAATTGGTAATTTTTTTACTATGATTACAGGCCTTACAGGTGTAACAAGGGAAGAAGCCTCTTACATTTTTACCCATTAGATCTTTCTGTATTTTTTGGCCTATCCTTGGTTGTTTAAGATCACTTGGGGCCAGAATAGATTTTAAATTATTCGCTTTTTTGAATATAAACTTTGGGTTTTCTGAAATTTTATCCCCCAGGATTTCATCCTCCCTTATTATGTGCCAGTACTTTTTAATGATTTTTTTAATGATATTATGGTCTGCGTTATACTCCGTTATAAATGGTATTTCAATTTTTTCTTCTGTATTTTTTGGTGATTTCTCTTTATATGTGAGTAATTCATCCCTTTTTGTATTCTTGGCTTTATTTAATGCCTTTTTTGTGGTTTCTGATTTATACCCTCTGGCCAGGAATTTATTTTCTAGTTTTTCCGCCTGTTCTTCAAAGTCAAAAGGTCTCGAGCAGTTCTTTTTTATACGGAGAAATTGACCTAATGGGATATTCTGTTTCCATAGGTCTAAATGGCAGCTTTTTGAATGTACATAATTGTTTGCGTCAGTTTTTTTGAAATGAGTTTTTGTCTCTATTTTGTTTTCTATGACCATTATTTCTAAGTCTAGAAAGATTATTGTTTCCTTGCTACAGTTTGAGGTAAATTTTAGACCCCAGGTGTTATTGTTCATATTATCTAGCATGTTTGTTAATCCTTCTTGTGTCCCTTCCCATATAATTAACAGGTCGTCTATATACCTCCTGTAGAGCACAAGGTTTGCGCCATAGTTATTCTTACTGAAGAAATCATCTTCCCAAGACCCCATAAATAGGTTTGCATAACTTGGCGCAAACCTTGTGCCCATAGCTGTACCCTCTATCTGGAGGTAAAATTGTTTTTCAAAGGCAAAATAATTATTTTCCAGTATATATCTCATACTTTTTATGATGAAATTTCTATGTTGATCTGTCATAAGTTTGTCTGTTTTTAGGAAGGATTCTGCTGCTAGTAGTCCTTTAGAATGGTTAATAGTGGTGTATAATGAAGTTACATCTGCCGTGGCCAGGATCATCTTATCATTCCATTTTATAGACTCTAGAGTGTTTAGTACTTGTGTTGAGTCTCTGAGGTATGATTTTAAAGTTTTTACATGGGTTTGTAAGAAATTGTCTACATATTTTGATAAATTGGCTGATGGGGAATCGATTCCAGAAATGATAGGTCTGCCAGGGGGATTAGTCGTACTCTTATGTATTTTTGGCAGAAAGTAAAAAATCGGAATTTTAGGATGTTTTGGTGTTAGAAATTCAAATTCTTTTTTGTTGAGTATTCCTGATTTTTCACCCTCTGCCAACAATTTATTAAGATTTTTCTTAAACTTTTCTGTCGGATCAGACTCCAGTTTTTTATATGTGTTAGTGTCCCCTAATAATCTGTGTGCTTCTTTCAGATAGTTGTCAGTGTCCATAAGGACAATCCCTCCCCCTTTGTCCGCCATTTTAATCGTTATTTTTTCATTCTTTCTCAAGTTTTCCATCACTGTTTTTTCTTTAAGACTCATATTATAATTTTTAATCTTTGGTAGATTATATTTTCTTACTTCTTTACAGGCTAATTTTTCGAATGTTTCTAGCAGATTTCCCTTGGCATGTATGGGGTTAAACTTTGATTTGGCTTTAAGATCTGTATGTGTAATCATATCACTATTTACTGTCTTATGGTTTGTCTGTCTTTCTATGGGATTTTTTAGGAAGAATCTCTTTATGGTCAGGTTTCTTACAAATTTTTTTATATGAATGTGTGTATTGAACTTATTCATTCTAACTGTTGGGGCGAAGGTTAACCCTAGGCTCAGAACTCTTTTCTCTTCCTCCTTTAAAGTGGTGCTGCTTAAATTAAAAATCCCACTATGTGTATCTGTTATCTCCATAGCACTAAGAGCGGTACTAAGTAATATAAGAAGCAAATAATACAACAACCTGTTTTGAATTCACCAAATAATACAAAGAGATATTTGGAACCCTATCTCAAGTTTTATAAAAAAACGGACTTTTTGTTGTTGTTGATTTTTGATTTTTTATTGTTGATTTTTGACTTTGATTTTGTGTTCATTATATATTGTTTATAATAATCTTGACACACATTGAGTTCTTTTATATGGTCATTTGAATATTCATAGTACATCTGGGAGACGTCCCAGAGAAATTCTGACATTTAGTGGTAATTACCAAATATAAGAGATTCTAATAACAATTTTTTAAATAAATATCATATTCTTTTGATTATATTAGTTAGAGTAATTTATTATTATATTTTTTTTTGTCACCGTTCTTTTGACACAATTCTACTAATTAATCAGTCACCTAAACACAACACCTACATTTACACAGAAGTTCTTTATAGGAAATTAACACATCATCACGCACTTGCTTTTAAAAAATTCTAGAATACTGAAGATTCACAAAATTAATGCACCCTTAAAATCGGAAACACTACCTCCTTAAATCACTTAGTTTTTTCTATAAGGCTAAATGCAGATACAAACAATAGAATAAAATTATATATGCACTATTAAAATCATTCTTTTCACTTACACATTAAAGATAATTAGTATCACAAAAGGCACTTTTTGATATAATATCATCTCTATACACAATTATTTCTCTACACATGTAAACACTGGTCAATGGATCTATCAATATTCTTATTATAAAGCCACAATTGGAAAATAATTTGTATCAATTTTAGAAAATTCGATAAAATTAAATCACATCCCTTAAGTGTACCACGCCCCTATATCGACAAAATCCTTTTAAATATCTTACATATATATAAGTTGGAAGGAGCTTATATAGATAGGGAGTTTGGGATTCTATAGTTCCAGCGCTCTATCCACTCTAAATTAAATACTGTATTTTTTCCTTCAGGTAATAGTAGCAGCAGGAATAATATTAATCATTTATAAACATGGAGGATATATTTGATTATAGAGATCAGATCTTTTCAGAAATGAAAGATGATAATTATCAAACAACTAGTCTTAATACAATAGAAAAAACTTCAGACCTAATGAGTAAGTTAGAAACACATATGATAAAAGAATTGAAACAAAAAATGGAATTAATATTCCTTAATCGATACACATCAAAAAACATAATCCCTAAAGGCTTAAAAATAAATAAGAATTGCACTTTCCCATTAGCTGAAAAATTTCAAAATGAATGGACAGACACTCTAAAAAAAGCCTCTAACACATTGATAGACATTTTAAAAAGATCTAGGAAAGAAACACTCATAGAAATTGAAGCAAACATTTTAGAGATAAAAGAAAAACTAAAAGAGAAGAAAGAAAGTAATGAATATAAAGAAAAACAAAAAATCATCATTGACAAACTAGCAAATCTCAATAAAGACCTCTTAAGAACAAAATGGGGCAAAATGGAGAGGGACATAAATGAAGATTTAAATGGAAATGAGGATAAAGGAAATAAATCAAGTAACACATATATAAAAGAACAGAAAGAGGAACAAACACATAAAAAAATAAATTCACATAATGAATATGAGTATACTGTAAAAAATCGGAATACATATAAGGATAATTATGAGCAAAACAGATTCTATAATAGAGATAAAAGACAGGACTATAGGAGAAATTACAACCAACACTATAACACATTTAATGATAGTTATAATTATAACAGATTTCAAAATAGAAATACACAAGATCATAGACCATGGTACCCAAGATATAGGGATAAGGAACATTTTCAATCCGAATTCCAACATAATACATTTAGACCACACCATCAGAGAGATGATAGATCCAACTGGGAATATCCCAGAAGAACTCAAAGATGGGACGATAACAGACAAAGGGAAAGATGGGTTACACCAACATATAATAGATTTGAAAAACTAAGGGACTCCACACATAATTACCCTGAAACTCCTAGAGATTCAATTCCTATGATAGAAAAATTGACTAATGAAGAGGTGACTTTTTTAGAGAAGAGCCCTCTGAGGGAGGGCACTTCAAGAGATACAATCAGGCAAGAAAGAGAACAAAACCCAAGAAAGAGAAGAAATCAAGAGGAAAGAGAGGACGAGGATATACCAAACGAAGCAAAAAGATGGAGATAACAGATACACATAGTGGGATTTTTAATTTAAGCAGCACCACTTTAAAGGAGGAAGAGAAAAGAGTTCTGAGCCTAGGGTTAACCTTCGCCCCAACAGTTAGAATGAATAAGTTCAATACACACATTCATATAAAAAAATTTACCATAAAGAGATTCTTCCTAAAAAATCCCATAGAAAGACAGACAAACCATAAGACAGTAAATAGTGATATGATTACACATACAGATCTTAAAGCCAAATCAAAGTTTAACCCCATACATGCCAAGGGAAATCTGCTAGAAACATTCAAAAAATTAGCCTGTAAAGAAGTAAGAAAATTCTACCAAAGATTAAAAATTATAATATGAGTCTTAAAGAAAAAACAGTGATGGAAAACTTGAGAAAGAATGAAAAAATAACGATTAAAATGGCGGACAAAGGGGGAGGGATTGTCCTTATGGACACTGACAACTATCTGAAAGAAGCACACAGATTATTAGGGGACACTAACACATATAAAAAACTGGAGTCTGATCCGACAGAAAAGTTTAAGAAAAATCTTAATAAATTGTTGGCAGAGGGTGAAAAATCAGGAATACTCAACAAAAAAGAATTTGAATTTCTAACACCAAAACATCCTAAAATTCCGATTTTTTACTTTCTGCCAAAAATACATAAGAGTACGACTAATCCCCCTGGCAGACCTATCATTTCTGGAATCGATTCCCCATCAGCCAATTTATCAAAATATGTAGACAATTTCT